>NW_020175536.1:5348828-5373366 GCF_003031525.2 Neophocaena asiaeorientalis asiaeorientalis | reverse complement strand
TATATATGCTGACTTTCCACAATAAATAAATAAATAAATAATGCATCAAAAATGCTAGGTTGTTTGGAACATAGTGGTTATGGCAAAAAGTAGAAAGAGGAGAAGAAAGAACGTTAGGTCAGGGCCAGATAAGATAGGGTCTTAAAAGCAATCATAAGGAATATATAATTTTAATTTGAGCCAAGGAATGCTTTCAGCTAAGGCATTGTATAATCTATTTTGGTTTTGAGGTTCACTCTGGCTCTAGAGTGATCATGGAGATAAATTTTGTGTAGAATAAACTGTAAAGAATACATAAGTTAAAGCAGGGAGACCAAATAGGAGGCTATGTCCCAGTGAAGAAAGATGATGCCTTTGACCAGAGTTTTTGGTTCTGGAGCTGATGAGAAAAGGTAAAGTTCAGAATAGATTTTGAACATGAATTTGTGGAAGTGAGCTAAGGAAGTCAATCATGAGTGCTAATTTGGGGTCCTGAACAAGTGTGTGAATTATGATAATATTCATGAATATGCATAAAACATAGCAAAAAGGAAGAAGGGAAATGAGAGTACCAATGATCAGAAAATTAAGCAACTTGCCAAAGATGACTAGATGACTACTAGAGTTTAAATTTGCACCCAGCTTGATCTGATCTGGTTCCAAAGCCTACCCTCTTTGCATTCACTATGCTATAGAAAGTCCTGAAGGCATAAAAACTGCCCATGTGTTTCCTCTACAAGATAAGTGAAAATTCACTGCTGAGCTTAGTGGATTTCCAGGCTTTTGGTAAATTCACTGCACTATTTTTCAATATTATGAGTTCTTGGGAGAAAGCAGAAAGGAGATGTTGACCCTCTTGAGCAATTGACAATGGACACAGATTAGATAGAATTGCACTTAATTGCTAGGAAGATATTGACACTGATAAACATTGATGCTATTTATAGTTTAGATGCTGCAGGGAGCCTGGGAAATAATGTGCAAAAAACATTTTCGCTTATCTTACTTTCTTTGGATACATTCTCAAAATATACTTGCAGTAGTTCCTTGAGGCTATTATAACAAACATTTTCTCACCCAGAAGGAGTAGGGGAAGTAGCAAAAGAATAAACTAATGCAATCAAAGCAACAGCTAAAAAATTGTGGTAGCTACAACCTGTGACTTAACTGTGTTACATAGGCTCCTGCTCTAAGGAGCTCATGCAAGCAGAGGAACTCCAAAATGCAGGTAAACAGGAAACATTTCCCCTGCTGCTCCTGAGGATGTTACTGTTAGCAGAATAGACCTGGGTCAGTTCAAAACTTCCTGGAATTTATTCAGCATTCTTGGCAAGAAGGCAATACTGATGGAACAGAAGTTACCTACTGGTATGGCAGCCTTTATCCATTATCCATGAAAGGTACTGTCAGATGCCCTGAGGCTTTAGAAAAGTAGAACCATATGTTCACCGCTTGCTAGGGTGACTATAAAAAGCCATAGCCCTTGAGCCATACTGATGATGTTAGTTGGATAAAATGATGGTATCATAAGGTCTTTCTTTGTGAATTTTAATAAGTTAAATGTTCAGAAACATAAGGTTATGCACCCCCAAAGACTCCGGCCTCACTAATCTATTTGTTTCCCAGCATTGCTGTCAAGTGGGAGAGGATTCACTGCTTGAACGTTAAGGTAACAGATGATTTTCATGGTCTTTATCCTGACATTTATTTGCTGGTAATAAGACAGTGTTTGGGCTAGGTGATGCTCCAGCTTCTCAGCAGATGGTAGAAATTTACAGAAGAATAAGCAGGGCTTTTTCAGTGGCTGGGTTTTTGAGTAAAAGGCTGTGTCTGTACAGGATTTTGGAGGTGGTCAGATCTATGTTCAAATCCGAGTTGTTCCTCTTACTAGGGGCAAGACCGTGGGCAAGTTGTCTAACCTCTCTGTATTTCCGTTTTATCATCAGAAACATGGGACTAATAATACCTACATCTTATGGTTATAAGGATTAAATAATAATGTAATGAGGCACACATAGCACAGTGATGAAAGTATAATAAGTACAAGGTAACTCTTCCCAGTCTGTCGCCTCTGTGACATTTTTCTGACTGTATGGACTTAAACTTCTGTTAACAATATAAAGTAAATAAAAGCCATGATGTATTTGTAAACCATTAAAACTTTAACTACATATTTAAACAGTTTTTCTGACTCTATTTTGTTAAACCGTGCAAACATGATTTAAATCTCCTACAAATACTAGTCATCGACTTATAGGGACCTGGAAAAACACCTCAGTGGACTGTTTAATCTGGCATGGAGCAAAGTGGCTGGGACTCTGCCCTGACCCTCAGTCTAAAAGGCAACATAAGGGATTATAAATAGCTGCTCCAGCTCCAGCTTCAGCTGTCAGTGGCCCAAAAGGAAAGGGAATGTCAGGGGAAACTCCTGGGAGCACAGATGCAGTGGGGGCAGGTCGTGGTGGAGCGATGCACTGAAATAGTCCATTAAAATATTCACTGAAACAATCCAATGCCTGTTCGTGCAAGCATCACTTATTGATCACTTGGTATATATCAGGCATTGTAGAGAATGCTCACCAGGAAAGGCAGCACAGCTTAATGCAAAGACTGTAGGCGCCAGAGTCAGACACATCAGGACACATCGGGACTCTGTTCACAGGCATTTCGTTGGTGTGCACGGAGAAAGCTAAAAACTGAACTCGCCCCAACTCATTGCTTATCTTATATACATAACTCATTCCTTTTTGTTTCTGGAAAGCATAGAAGTACTGTACTCCTTAAAACAGTGACAGAATCTCCTGCTTTGAGACTTTCTTACCTCTGGTGACACAGCAAGGGAGGATCCAACTTTTAACTCTGTAAACTATATGCATGGAAGCAAAAACACACACCTATTCCTATGTCTCCCATTGCCAAGTAAAAATATGAACCCTTATCATGGTATATAGAATTTGTCACCATATGACTCCCATTAACCTGTGAAGTATTTTCTGTGGAATACCACTTCCCATCCTGAATATAACACCCTTAATGCACAAAAATGTATGCAAACCTTTAGACAGTGGTGTGTAGTAGGTGAGAAGTAAATATCAGGTCCTTTTTCTTCTTTGCAGATGCCCTTCCTGAGCTGGGCATGGGCTGGAATGATGAGCAGAACCTACTTTGGTTGTAGATAGCCAAAAAAAAAGCACAGAGTCATGTTTTATATTCACTGCAAAGTCTTTGTGCCCTGCACTGTAAAGAGGAATTTCCCACATAATCTACCCCACTCCCTCCCTAATTATGAAAACCCAGACCTTTACAGAAAGGAGCTTTATATCAAACTTTTTTCAATCCCTTGGCTACATGACTAAGACCTGCTCACCCTCCTTCTCAATGAGTTGCTTGAAAGGTCTTGGCAAAATCACACAGCCTCCTCAGCTAAGTGGAACCAGCTCCTGAAAAAGTACTCCTTATAAATTGTCTTGTCCATATGTTTCTGGAGGATATGCCATCTGGGATTAGAGTGCTCATATTTTATGAAGCAGGAAAGCAAAAAATATGTTCACAATTTAACAGTTCCATTTGATGGGAAACTGGAATTGAATGTATTTATAACAAACTTATATCATCTCAATATGTGAACCCACTGTGCACCAGAAATCCTGTTAGACACTCTTTGGAGTTGAAATGAATGAAGAGACATTGTGCTTGCCTTTAAAGAAGCAGAAAGTCCAAAGAGAGATAGAGAGTGAACATGCCTCTGGTCAACCTGTCAGTAATATACAAACAAAGTTATAAAAACATATTCTAAAAGCAGATTTCATCATCCATGCCAGATCCAGGAGATTGGTCACAGCTGTTGGGATCCTTATATTGGAAAAGAATCTGAGGTTCAAAGAAACGGGGTGTCATTACAATACCTGCCGTGAGCAGGCAAGGGTGGTGGCCCATGTGTCATGCCTTTTCTTCTTTGTCATAGCTGAAAGAAGCAATGACCATGCTTGACAGTTATTTGTAAGTGATGCTAACTTCACCCAGCTGCATTCATCTAACAGCATTTATTAAGAACCAACAAATGCTAAGTGATACATAGAGTAAAAATGACCATAACCCAGTGCTTGCCCTCAATGTGTTTATCAGATCTCCCTCCTCTAGCCCTTTTTGGCATCTTTACATGTACCTATTGTGTGACTTCTCACATTATGTAATTTCCTAATTAGTTGGCCATATTACCTCAGTGTGTCCAAGCTACAGACCTCAGCCCATTATCATATCATTAAGCAGAGTTCAGTGGGTCATGACAAGGATTCTTCTGGCTATTATTAACAGAATAGAAAGTGGAATGGATGGAAAATATCAGAGTGCTTTACCCAGAAATGTATTATATTAATGTCTGTATGTACCTACACAAAAATATGTATGCATATGCTGGATTAAATTGTATTTTTAGTGTGGATTATAGTTTAGAAAATTTAAATGACATCTCTTATTTATCTAAAAGTATTCAGGGACTTCCCTGGTGGTGCAGTGGTTAAGAATCTGCCTGCCAATGCAGGGCACACTGATTTGATCCCTGGTCCGGGAAGATCCCATAAGCTACGGAGCAACTAAGCCCATGTGCCACCACTAGTGAGCCTGCACTCTAGAGCCCACGAGCCACAACCACTGAAGGCCGCATGCCTAGATCCCATGCTCCACAAAGAGAGAAGCCACCTCAATGAGAAGCCCCCACACCACAATGAAGAATAGCCCCCACTCATCTCAACTAGAGAAAGCCCGTGTGCAGCAATGAAGACCCAACGCAGAGAGGGCAGACAACAGAAGCAAGAAGAACTACAATCCTCTAGCCTGTGGAACAAAAACCACATTCACAGAAAGACAGACAAGATGAAAAGGCAGAGGGCTATGTACCAGATAAAGGAACAATGAGGCTAAACAATATGTTACTAAATAACAAAGAGATCACTGAAGTAACCAAAGAGGAAAAAAAAAAAAAAAAACCTAGAGACAAGTGGCAAGGAAAATACGACGATTACAACCTGGAAGAAATGGACAAATTCTTAGAAAGGTATAACCTTCCAAGACTGAACCAGGACGAAACAAAATATGAACAGACCAATCAGAAGTAACGAAATTGAAAGTGTGATTAAAAATTTTCCAGCAAACCAGAGTCCAGGATCAGATGGCTTCACAGGTGAATTCTATCAAACATTTAGAGAAGAGCTAACACCTATCCTTCTAAAACTCTTCCAAAATATTGCAGAGGAAGGAACACTACCAAACTCATTCTATGTGGCTATTATCACCCTGATACAAAAACCAGACAAAAATACTACAAAAAAAGAAAATTACAGACCAATACCACTCATGAATATAGATGCAAAAATCCTCAGCAAAATACTAGCAAATAGAATCCAACAACACATTAAAAGGATCATACACCATGATCAAGTGGGATTTATGCCAGGGGTGTAAGGATTCTTCAATATACGCAAATCAATCAGTGTGATACACCATATTAACAAATTGAAGAAGAAAAACCATATGATCATCTCAATAGATGCGGAAAAAGATTTTGACAAAATTCAACACCGATTTATATAAAAAACTCTCCAGAAAGTGGGCAGAGAGGGAAACTACCTCAACAATAATAAAGGCCATATATGACAAACCCACAGCAAACATCATTCTCAATGGTGAAAAACTGAAATCATTTCCTTTAAGGTCAGGAACAAGACAAGGATGTCCACTCTCACCACTATTATTCAATGTAGTTTTGGAAGTCCTAGCCATGGCAGAGAAGAGAAATAAATAAAAGGAATCCAAATTGGAAAAGAAGAAGTAAAATTGTCACTGTTTTCAAATGACATGATACTATACATAGAGAATCCTAAAGATGCCATCAGAAAACTACTAGAGAAAATGAATGAGTTTGGTAAAGTTGCAGGATACAAAATTAATACACAGAAATCTCTTGCATTCCTATACACTAATGATGAAAATTCTGAAAGAGAAATTATGGAAACACTCCCATTTACCATTGCAACAGAAAGAATAAAATACCTAAGAATAAACCTACCTAGGGAGACAAAAGACCTGTATGCAGAAAACTATAAGACACTGATGAAAGAAATTAAAGATGATACCAACAGATTGAGAGATATACCATGTTCTTGCATTGAAAGAATAAATATTGTGAAAATTACTATACTACCCAAAGCAATCTATAGATTCAATGCAATCCCTATCAAATTACCGATGGTATTTTTTAGAGAACTAAAACAAAAAATCTTAAAATTTGTATTGGGACACAAATGACCCCAAATAGCCAAAGCAGTCTTGAGGGAAAAAATCGGAGCTGGAAGAATCAGACTCCCTGACTTCAGACTATACTACAAAGCTACATTAATCAAAACAATATGGTACTGGCACAAAAGCATAAGTATAGATCAATGGAACAGGATAGAAAGCCCAGAGATAAACCTACACACCTATGGTCAACTAATCTATGACAAAGGATGCAAGGATATACAATGGAAAAAAGAAAGTCTCTTCAATAAGTGGTGCTGGGAAAACTGGACAGCTACATGTAAAAGATTGAAATTAGAACACTCCCTAACACCATACACAAAAATAAACTCAAAATGGATAAGAGACCTAAATGTAAGACTGGACACTGTAAATCTCTTAGAGGAAAACAGGAAGAGCACTGTTTGACATAAATCACAGCAAGATCTTTTTTGATCCACCTCCTAGAGTAATGGAAATAAAAAAATAATAATAAATAAGAGGACCCAATGCAGCCAAACATAAATAAATAAAATAATTTAAAAAATAAAAATAAAGTATTCAAAAGAAGTGTATGCAAAGTGTATTTCAAAATGGAAGGAATGTGGATTAAAGAAATAATAACACTAAACAAGTTATAGTATTTAGGATGTGATATTCTTTTTTCTGACCCTAGAATCCATAGTCTCCATTAAAGAAAGAGAGAGTGACTTCAGTTCTTCTGTGAGGACAGATCTGCCTGCATTTCCTCACTACTGACTCCCACTCTATCCTGTGTATAACTCAGGATATCACTCCATCATATCACTCATCATAGTGTGCCCAGTTAATCAGTTTACTTATGTGTCTTCTCAGTAGACTGAGGGCAACTTGAGGATAGGGAACTTTTTATCCATTTCTGAATCCCCAGGATTTAGCTCAGAGACAAGTACTGTGTAGATACTCACTAAACATATACTGAAACACACACACACCTATGGGAGCCACCACAGGAAAAGGGATTTTGCCCTTCTGTCAGGCCAAAAGTGACACAGACAAACTATAAGATGATAGACTGATTGACTGGCTTAGACCAGAATGATTAAGTGAACAATGGAACTACTAGCAGATTAGTAGATGTCGACATGGAACACTTTATGAAAATACTAAATGCTTTTTGAGAGGTAACTTAGACTTGTTGCAGTGTCTGGACATAATTTTGAAGTGATATTCTATACTATGCCTAAGATAGTTTGTATTTATTGATGAATGATGAATATCTTATTAAGAGAGAAATCCAAAACTTAACCTAAAAAATGTATTACAGGAATGTAAAAGTGAGGAGTTGGGGTGAAAATTAAATGGAGAGAAATAATCTCCCTTAAAGTACTTCGGAGAAAGGATTGGCATGATATAATGATGGACTACTCAAGAAAATTCACGTTTATGTCATTATAATAGATGTTTTACAGGTATCTCCAAAAAGGAGTCATCTTCTCAGGAGTGTGACGACAGTGATATCACAGTCAGGGTTAGATTTATTGTGGTCAAACTGCCATTGGCTTTCTCTGATTATATAAGAATTACAGCCAACTTGAGCAGATGAAATTAAGATTCTGGAGACTGTGAACTCTGAATCTGACTGAAATCACCATACACATCTTAGGCCAGGATCTCATTTCAGCTAAATTCAAGTTCTAAGTCCAAGGCAGGTGAAAATCATAAGAATTAAGATCCTGGAATACAATCCCGAGTAAAGTTCAAGGAATCAGTTCCCAGACTTCACCTAACACAGGGTGAAGTTTTATCAATCAAAAAAATCCCCTGCTATTTGCTTTCTATTTTTGATAATTAAATTTTCCTGTAAATTATATTAAAATGTGTGTCCAGCATGTACTGGAATTTTATTATAAACTGTAGGTGAGGACATGCAGGCAGCCTAGCTGGCATAATAGAAACATTTATTTATATACCATCTACCATATGTCAGCCATCATGCTTCATTTTTGTACATGTTATTTTATTCAAACAAATATGCACCTTACAGATGGATTACAGAGAGATGAAGAAACTTGCCTAAGGTCACAAACATAGAAATCAGCAAAGCCAGCACTGGAAGTCAGATCTCTTCAAATCCAAAGTACAACCATGTTCCTTCCACTATACTTCACTGCTCCTCTAAAACACACATTTCAACAGGCTACCATATGCCAGAGATGTTCTCATGTTATTTTATTGACAGAACAAACTTCCATCAGTTTCTTATTAGTAACTCACTTTTGTAGATGGAAAAAGAGAAATGCAGAGAGAAGAAATGCCTCTTCTAAAGTTATATCACTGTTAAAAAGTAAAATAGATTTAGATACAGATCTATCTGACTCCAAGTAGTGAAGTTTTAAATTGCCTTTAGCACTATGCTGAACAAATTCACTAATACAGGAAGAAAAATTTACTTAAAATCTCATTCTTATTAAACCTGAGACTATAGGATTTGGGCAAGTCCTTTACCCTCTTTGAGTCTGTATTTCCCCCCTCCCCTACTATCTAATTAGGCTGTTGTTACGACCATGTTAAAGAAAATATAAATCGTTGGCTTAGAAAAGCGTGTATGAGACTGTATAAAGAGTTACTCCACTTAATCCCAACATCTAATTGTTCAAGACATAATTATTTTATCACTGAAGGCTTAATCTGTTTAGCATTACTTTGATATGAGATTTTGATAAAATGTATTAAATTATTCTCTGTTTATGTTAATCTCCTTTATAAAATCCCTTTGTTCAAGTTTTACTAATTCTTACTATTTAGAAGAGAACTCGGTCTATAGAATCTCACAATTTTTCTTTAAGAAATAGAATTTTCTTAGTATGCCAAATAATTGAAAACAAGTTGTTGATAAATTGAAGTCCAGCTTGGACTATTTTAATCAATTAGATATATTTACTTGGTATTATTCTTATCTGGAAATAAGTAACTTATATGATCTTATTTTTAAAACATCATAAAATTATACGTAAGATTTACTTAAATTTTGTTCCATATAAAACACTGAAATATATCTGTCTGGGAAAAATACTCCTGTGTTTCCCCTTTACTCACACACACAAAATGCTTCTGATGCCAGATATGTGGGACTTTCTTCCCTCCACACCAAACAATTCTTTGAAACACCAGCTGTGTATCTTACAATTCAATTCAATTCTAACACTAATCAGAATCAGTGCAGACCCCACAGGTTAAGGGTTCAGTCCCATAATACTGCCCCCCACTTCAGATAACAAGTGAAATGAATAGGTCCCCAGGTTATCCACAACTTCTGTTTGACTCAACTACAAAGAGGAATTTCCCATGACCCCCTCCTTGGATTCTATCATTTGGTAGATATAGCTCACAGAATTCAGGCAAGCACTTACATTTACCAGTTTATTATATAATAAAGGATAGAATAAAGCATACAGATAGACAACCAGATGAGGAGATACATAGGGAGAGATATGGAAGGGTCCTGAGCACATGAACTCCTGTCCCTGTGGAGTTGGGGTGCACCTCTCTCCTGGCACATAGATATGTTCACCACGCAGGAAGCTCTCTGAATCCATACTTTAGTAATTTTTATGGAGACAACATCACATAGGCATGATTGGTCAGTAACTCAATCTCCAGTCCCTCTTCTCTTCCCAGAGGATGGAAAATGTGGCCTAAAGTTCCAAGCTTCTAATCATGGCTTGGTCTTTCTGGTGACCAACTCCCATCCTGAAGCTATCCAGGAGCCCACCCAGAGTCACTTCATTAGAATAATAGACACTTCCATCACCCAGGAAATTCAAAGGGATTTAGGAACTCTGTGTCCAGAAACAATAACAAAGACCAAATATTGAAATAATAGATGCTCTTAGTGCTCTTAGCACTTAGGAAATTACTACAGGTTTAGGAGATCTGTACTAGGAACTGAGAGCAGGTCTATATTTATATACATTTTGTTCTATTATTTCACAATGTGTGCTCTTTATATATGGTGCAAAGCTAGGCTTGAAAACAATTCAGGCCAATAATTGCAAATTATATATCAGTGGCCCCTGAATTAATGAGGTTTAGGTGTCTCTATTTGACAAATAAAATGGTTGAGGTAATATTACAAAGAAGTAATAATCATTGTACTAGTACTTCCTTTAGGCCTAATAATTGCAATACAGTTCTTACAAGATTTATATGATTGTATAACACAGATGCAAGTATGTAATTTAAAAAAAGGAATGCCCTTTTTTTTTTTAATCCTTCAAATAGGCCTAAAGAAAACTTCTGAGTGGGCAGTAAGTAGTAAACCTACTTTTCCGACTGGTGGGTTGGAAGCTGGGGCCATGGATCTTCATTAAGGGAGCTGTCATGTCGCCCCACTCACAGTTGTTGCAAACATTCTCCTTCTGCCATGGGGCAGCCTCTCTCGGAAGACAGTGTGGTACCTTGTGAGATGGAATAAAACTAGGCTTGCCGTGTTTTCCCAATTCTCAATATAGATAATTTTCAAAAAATATTTTTCAGGAGGCCACAGCTACAGAGTTAACTTCTCCTGACCTCCACCAGAACTAGCTTCAAATATATATATATTCATAAGGTGACATTTCTTTGTCTATTATATTAAAAAAAATACACAATTGTCATGAACAAACCAAAATTGTTTCCTTTCCCAGCTCCCAAAATACTAACACTGAACCTCATAACCTCTCTCCTATTACTGGGTGAGTTTTTCTATTTATGCAGAGGTATATGGAAAACCAAGTTTCCTAATAGTTCAAAGAGGCATTTTACTAATAAAAATAAAGGGTCTAAAGTAGTTTTCTCTACCTGTGTAGACAATTTTATAATAGACATCTTTTAAAATAAATATAATCCACTTATTAGAAAATTTACATTTCACAAAGAATTTTCACAATCATCTCATTTGCTCTTCCCAAGAACCCTGTAAGAAAACAAGGCATGGATTATTACATTCATTTTACAGATAAGGAAACAGAGGTACAACAGAATAAAATAAGGAGTCAAGGTCTCAGAATCAGGAGGTGGTGAAGCCAGAACAACAACAGTACAAAACTGCCTTTAAGGTTCTAGATTCACATTAGTGTCCACCTATGTTAAAAAAACAAGCAAAGAAAGAAAACCACTCATACTTCTGGACTTCAGTGCTGTGGAAACAAGAAGAAAAAGAAAGAGGAAACAGAAAGATGACTATGAGAGGAGGCAGTATTATCCTAGTCTAGGGAAATGTCAGGCCTTTATTCAGCTCTCTTGAGTGTCTGTTTGGATAGGTAAGCCTATCCGACAGCCTGGTTACTAGGGCAAAGAGAATATTGCTGCAGGATCCAACCATGGTAGCAGGGGCATGAGACTCCTGTACAACAGGGAGATATGGGTCAAGGCATTAAGGGCTGTGTGAAGGGCGAGCCTGACGTCTATACTTATGATATATTCTAAGCCATGTGATCTCCCCCAAATCCTGCATTAATGAATGTAAATGAAGAGAATTGAGGAGAAATGGGCTGACACACTTATTCAGGGCTGCCTAAATTATTGGTGATCAGACTGCAATAACATTTTTAAATTTGGAGGCTGGGAGTGAGCCTTTATAATAATGTATGGGAAGCCATAAAACTTCTCCTTAGAAAAATGTACAAATGCATTTTAACAAACACTATTTCCTAGATTTCTGGTATGTTTATAGATTTCCTTATGTCAGCTTTAAAATCTCCATGAAATCTGTAAACCTGAAACTAAGAACAACTGACCTACAATCTGATAATCAATGAATTAAGCAAGGACTTCAGCACTAGAAGACAGACATTTAGGCAGTCTGATGTTAACAACAATCAGCCAATTATTTTGATTTAATTAAAAATGAGTTCATTCTATAAGGGAAAAGAAATCTACTGGTCATCAGGCAAAAACAAAACAAGAACAAAAGACAATCAAGCATGTATTTAAATTTGTTCATGTTTCTAACAGTAGTTTAATTCCTTTCTTTTATCTTTCTTTCTTTCTTTCTTTCTTTCTTCTTTCTTTCTTTCTTTCTTTCTTTCTTTCTTTCCTTACCCCACGTGGCTTGATAGATCTCAGTTCCCAGACCAGGGATCAAATCCAAGCTCCTTACAGTGGAAGCATGGAGTCCTAACTACCGGACCACCAGGCTATTCCCTAGTTTAATTCCTTGTTCTCATAGTTGGTCGGTTGCTCAGAAATGAAAAGAATACACACATATTTAACCCATTTTCTTCCCATATCACCAGTATACTCTGCACATTGTATTATCTAAGACTGAATCAAAGACAGGACAGAGTACAGGAATACAGGGGATACTGTGATGTCAAATGGTTCACAAGTAGGTCACCCAGGTTAAAGGTCCATCAGATTCCTCTCTTTGCCCTCACAACTAAAAGTTTCCCCGTATTCAACCTCTGCATCTAGAACAGTAACAGCTGCTTCAGTGTGTACCGATAAGTGTAAACCAAACACATCTTGGCTCCAAGATCCCCCAAAGGTGGGCACTCTTAGGATCCTTCCTATGTCGATTGCTTCCACATGGCTGCAGGATATAACAAAATATGTCTTTGAAATCTGCATTTCTCTAATTAGTGAATTTGCACATTTGTTACCTCCACAGCAACCAGCTGCCACTTGTGTCTCCTGCATGTATGACACCTCAAAACACCACAGAAACTTATCTCTGAATCCTCAGTTAAAGTGCAAGATTGCATCTTTGTTAGCCAGTCGGAAAAATATATACCTCTACTTATTTTGCTTTCCCTTATATAAACTTAGAATTAACCAATTTCCAAAGTGTGAAAGAAGAAAATATTAGAACTACTATTTCCTGATTCCTCCAGCCCAGGATGGGTGGAAGGACAGAGTCCAAAGTGCTCTGCTTATGATATATTCAATTAAAGGGAGAAATGAATGTAACTAGGAATAGCTTAAAATGAATTGTCAATAGAGACAATGTAGGTATTGCTGAAAAGTGTGATAAATACAAAGCGTATGTTTTACCTAAAGCAGTATCATTTTGGCTCATTCTGATTTCTCCCCAAAAGGCAAGGAAATGTGATTATTCCACAAAGAAAAGTGAAAACGATCAAGGGATAGCACCTATGTAGACCGTGACAAAGTGGTGAGTGATGATATGTTCCTCATCCTTAATTCTCCTGGACTACAGCAAGTCATTCAAATAAAGATCTGAGGTTCCTCTAAATAGTGCTTGTTCTGCTGGATTCCATTTTACGCAGCTGAGTATTTGCCATTGGATACAAATGAGCAAGCATTGGGGAAAAAGTCCAATGACTACGAAATCAAATCCAAATAAAGGAAACTATCATATGAAAACATCATCTCCTTTTCCCCAACTATGAACAACCAGTGACACCGTGAATATTAACAGTGACAAAGACCTAAGACATTATTTTGTACCTTATCTATTATAGTTCTCACATTACGGAGACAGTTTGAAAGAAGTGAAGTGACTTGGAAAAAAACACACTGTATAAGAAACAAATCTGACTTAAGCATCGCCTAGCCTTCACTCAGCAAGTGTGAAATGTTTCTCACATATCAAGTATTATGCTAGATGCTGATGATGTAGAACAAATATATAGAATTTTTTCTTAAAGTCAGTCTAAAGGAGGAGCTAAACTTGTAAAAAAATCAACAAAAGCCTATGAGAGTCACACTGTTAATTTCCAATTTCTGATTCATTAAACGGATCAGAATATTGAGGTTTTGAGACGTCACACAGCTAGTGAGTGGAACACTCAAATCTGGCTGACTTCAGGCTCCATGTTCCTAACCTGTTCTTTTTAAGTGTAAGAGTTTTCTGATAAACATGTTTGAGTGTATTTGTGTGTGTGTGGGGGGGGGTGGGGGGTGGGCAGTGGTAGGAGGAGATTACATACAGTATGCGTATTTTCATTGTTTTTCTAATCCCACTCCAGCGAGCTGTCCAACAACCTCTATGAGAAAATAAATACCAGCGTTTGCCCGTAAACACTGACCTTTGACCAGAAACATTTTGCAGAGGCACAAATAAAATTGTATTAGTCAATGCTCATTACCTTGAGCAGGATTGTATGTGTGTGTGTGTGACAAGTTTCTATTGATCCTACCTAGGCTACAAAGAGGCAGAGAACCCATCTGTCAAGAGTTTTCTAAAAACCTGCTCTGCTTCATCTCACCTAGCTCCTCACCCTAAGAACTAGAAACTTGACAGGAAAAAACAAGCAGCCATTACCTGCAGGGCCTGTCTTGTTAATGATGTTGGCTCTGTTCCATTTTGGGATGGTCAGAGCTATGCTGCAGTTTCAACTGATGTTGTAGAATGAATTCTGTTAGTGAGTAGAGAGGTGTCATCTCTATGATCTCAGCAAGGTGGATAGACGGTAACAGGCTAAACAGAGGATGGGATCCATGACTGGATGGATGTTTACTAAGGATAGTATTCATCCCTATAGAATAGTCAAATTTATATTTTGTAGTCAGAAGAATAGGAGGAGACTCCAAATTCAGCCAGAAGCTGAATTACATAGAAGAAGTAGACTGATGTGTTAACTGTCTATGATATTTTTCTCAGTAGGAAACCTGACTTCTTTTAGGAATGTTCCTTAGAAGATCCACCAGTATAATTTCACTTAATAGCAACAACTACAATAATAATGATAAATAATATTTTTAAAAATTTTTAAACACTAAATTACAAAAATTATCCATTTCAAACTTCACAGTGTGTGGTTTCCCTTATTCCCCTATTGTAGATTGAAAAAGGCACCAAAGCAATCATTAGCTCAGTGACTTAGAGCTACTTAGTGACACACTGAATCAACTCTAGGTCATTCTGGCTCCAAAGCCATGTTCTTCTGTTACGCATTAGTTTCCCAGGTTGCCAGAACGAAGTATCACAAACAGTGTGGTTTAAAATAACAAAAATGTATTCTTTCACTGTTATAGAGGCTAAAAGTCAAGAAGTTGGCAGGGCTATGTTCTCTTTTATTTGTTCAGCAGTCTTCCTACTTCTTTTTCAAATCAATTCATCTATTTTTCTTAATATGTGCTATATCTCTCAAATTGGCCTAATTTGCAAATTTCCCTTACTATTTACACCATTCTAAGAGAGAGTCAAACTGCTAATTAAGTTGGATCTAATACAGATCTCATGACACCCACCCAGACATCTTAACATGGTGGGCTTAGGGTGTCTGGGTATATATTTATCAATTCTTTTTGTTGTTAGTCTTTGATCAATTTGCTCTCTGGCATCCCTCTACGAACATGATTTGATTTTTAGAGAATAGGAGTGCATAAAATGTCTCTATTGATTTGTACATAAAAAGATAAATAGGCATATTTTGAACATTTTAAAATTAATTCCTGCCCTGTCTCAAGTCCACACAAATTATATTAGGTTTATTGCATTAGTGGATAATTTGGATTTTAATATCAATATTTTAGAACTATGGGGTTAGCTGGGAACTTAAGGTTATGTCTATATGTGACATCCAGACACAATAATTTCAAATTGGTCCTTGTTAGGGAATGACACTTATCCTAATCCTTTATTCCTCATTTTTTTTTTCTTAAAGGGGAAAGAATGACTTATCCATGCCTAGAAGGGAACAACATCAGGAAGGCCTCCATCCCACTCTCCACCCCCATCTCTGACTTATTTCAACTGGTTAAATCAGTAGCTGGTGAGAGTGGTGAAGGGTTTGATTAATTAGCACTCTAAACTCTAACATACAGTGTCAAGGGATAGAAAATATGGATAAATAGAAACCGACACTAAACATGATACAAGATATCAGCCTTCTAACCTAAAGTGCAGGTTTCCTAATAAAGGAAAGTTGGAGAACACTGTAGTCCCTTCCTCATTGAACTGAATGACTCCAAAACAGGACAGCTATAGAAGTGCAGCTTCCCCACTGCTGTCTGTGTCTAGTGCAAGGTAGACAGGGGGTATGGATGGCCATCTATGGTAAACAAGAATAGTGAAAATGAACTCAATTGATCTGAATACAAATAGGTCCAAGACAGAAAGAGCAAGATCCCAAAAGACAGGATATACTTTATCTCTGTTCTAATTTTATCAACAAGAAATATCATTCTTCCTTGGTAAAGAGGAGGAAATCATTGAGGGTAGAGAGACTGAGAGGTGTCTTCCAACACCTTTTCCTTCTCAGGGATGAAACAGGAACTCCTTATCTCCACCTGCTTCTTTGAAATAAAGTAGGTTAATCAGGAGGCCCTTTCCCTTCCTCAACAGCTGAACAGACTATTGGACAGGTACTGACCAAGTGTTTGGTCAATGGTATCTACCCCATTCTAGTGCCTAAAAGTCCAAGCAGCAGTTAACACCAGTAAACTAAGGAATTTTTCATGGTGCTTGCCTCTCTCTCTCTCTCATCCTTCAAAATCTTTCTGTGCTCAGTAATTTTATCGGATATCAAGATACTATTTCTCTTGATCTCACTGTACTTTCTATCTCACTTTATTTTTAAGTTTCTCTCCTTGACACTCTCTCAGCTTCACACCTTTTATCCAGAGGGTGCATCTCAGTTAATCCTCATCCTAGGCCTGTGGGACTTCTTCATCCCAAATCCATGGTCTGAGATCCAGTTTATTCAAGAAAGGAAAATGAGGAAATGTGTCTCATCTAGATTCAGATCCAAATTAACCTAATGTTTATTTAGATCTATCTATATATATATATATATATATAACAGACACTACATTATCTCGACCTTACTTTGTTCAACAACCCTGTGAAAGGAAACTTTTACCTCAACAGCAGATTATAATAAGTAATAATTATTGAATGTTTCTCATATATCAATCATATTCTAATTGTTTTACTTCTTATCACATTAATCCTTACAATAAATCTATGAGTTCAGTGCTATTCTAATCATTATTTTAGTGATGGGGAAACTGAAGCACAAAAGGTTAAGAACTCTCTCAATATTATAAGCTAGAAGGTGACAGAACGGGGATTTGAATCCAGGAAAGTTTATCAAGATGGGGAGGTTAAGGTTATGACAATGGAATCACTTGACCAACTTCACAATTAACAAAGCCTGGTACCAGAATTCAAGCCCAAGACTGCTTTTCATCAATATCTCTTTTCTAATATACCTTAATGTATGATAAATCATGAATAAGGAAAGAAAATTGGATCATATGCTTTCACTTAGCACTATAAATACCTGAATAATAGATTAAAAATAGCCTTGACTGAATAGAAAGAATTCGAGATTGTATTCATCATTCACTCATTTATTTGATAGAGAGCCCAGTCTACTGTTAAATCACAATGGCCTCATCAGTGGCTCCTGCAAACACCCATCAATTTTAAGTTTTCTGTACACCAAGGCACTTGGTATTCACATCTTAAAAGTTTTCAAAGAAAATCAAAGTTTTCTACTAAATTTTAAAGTCTTTATTTAGATGGTGGAGGCACAACACTGGGAGATTTTCAACATATAAAGTTACTAGAAGGGAAAACCAGAAGGTCTACTACTTATTTCAATTCACTGGCTGACATAGACACAACAGAGGCCCACTGCTTGCCTGATAAAGGCTGTGAACTGTGAAATTAACCCCTTGATTTTCTGGGGTATTTAAAGGAGATTTCCCTCCAGCCTCTCAACAAACATAAATGCTCAGGTTTTCCTGCTGCAGCTAGGAAAAAATCATCCTACCACTAGTAAGGGAATAGCAGTCAGAGAGCTCTTTAATCTTATAGCTCATGGTGCTTTGTTCCTCCCAAATACTTACCCACTCACTGCTTCCAGAGTAGGGCCAGAGAGGAAAAAATGGAGCAAATTAATTTTGTGTCTCTCATTTGAATCTTCCATACTATGTCTTACATCAAAATCAGGAGTTGAGCAGCTGCATTTCTTAACTGTATTTTCTCAGTTAATTGATGCCAATGCCACATAAGAACTATATAAAAGCCTTGCTAAGATCAAGCTATAAAATAAAATCTTACCTATATTGCCCATTTTGTTTATCAGTGAGTCTGGTTTCGTCAGTATTTATGGCAGAGGGAGTGAAGACAATTAACCTCTGTCATCCAGTCAATCACCCACACATTCATGCCTTTAATCTTAAAACTACTACATAATTAGCAATTATTTTGAATGGTTCATCCTATGCACCATTCTGATCACAATACCCCACTGCTCATAATTTATTATTGGTTGCCATATGTTTAGGGAAGGAAGTCCCAAATCTTTTGCATGCATTCAAGAACCTCCATAATTTGGTGCCTGGATATGTTTCTGCCAAGAACTTTGCCCATCACCTTATCCCGTTTTGAAGTGCCTCTCTTTTCTAATCCCATGTCCAATGCAAGATTCAGGACTTCACCTGTTCACCATGGTTTCTTATAAGTAGTAATTATTTTTTTATACAGCAGGTTCTTATTAGTTATCTATTTTATACATATTACTGTATATATGTCAATCCCAATCTCCCGTAAGTAGTCATTCTTCATCTCAAGTTATTTGAGAACCTCCATCAGATGAAAGGTGTTGGAAGACATTATATGTTTCTTCTTCACTTTTATATATTCCATTGCAGCTATAGTGTCATATCTCTAGGTTTGTTTGGTTTTGTTTGGTTTTGTTTTAAACAAATGGTTACCTTGTTGGAAGACATTATATGTTTCTTCTTCACTTTTATATATTCCATTGCAGCTATAGTGTCATATCTCTAGTTTTGTTTGGTTTTGTTTTAAACAAATGGTTACTCATTGACTTAAATTGAATCTAAATGTGTAGCTGGGTATGGACATATAGAAGATGATTATTAACTATTACTATTGAATTGCAGAGGATGTAAAGAAAAATAAATCTCCTTTCCTTATGGAAACCATCATCTACTTAGGGATAAGAGGGGTACATGGGAAACATGGAAGACTGAAAAACAATGCCAAATTGCCAGTGATGGAGAATTAAAGATGTGGTACAGACATTATATTTTACACAGGGCTCAGAAAATCATATGAACAAGATGAGTTGGGGAAATGAAACTTGTAGATGGAACTTGAGGCAAGCCTCAAAAGTTGAGTAAGATATGAAAGAGCAAAGACTGAGACAAGGGTGTCTCAGGTAGCTGGAAAATCCAGAGGACATGAATTGTCAACTTGTTTTCAACTAAGGAATGGCAAATGACCACTATCTGGATGACTCAACATGACAGCAAGACCATAGTTACCTCCCTCTCACTTTAGTCTGAAACTAGTCCATGATGACCATTAACATGATGCTCCATTGACCTTCATAAAATTCCTCTACTTCCTCTAAAAATAATTTCTTCCTAGCCTGAACACACTCTTATTAGAAAGTCTACATGTTCCCCCTTCTCAGAAGTCAGTTCTCATTACATCTGCATAGCAGTGGTAGGATATATGATATCATACCTCTGGCATCAGCTGATTGGAAAAAGGTTGGTGCCAAGTTAGGCCAACCTTCCTCTTTCTCATGGACACTTTAGGACTTTTTAACTGGGATTCCATGTAATGCTGGGTTAGGTATTACTATAGATCCACCAAAGGAGAGAAAGTAACTCTCCAGAAACAAGAAGAAAAATGAAGCAGGCATGCAAAGAGAAAGAGAGATGAAAAACCATGCAACCTCAGAAACACAGAGAAGATAACCCTTCTCATATCTGATTCCAGGAATATAAAAGGCCTTTTATTCTCTTGGAATCTGTCATATATCCCATGTATGCATCACCTTTTGTTCCCCCATTTTAGTTCCCCCATTTTACTCCACCACACCAAAGCCTGTAACCCACACTTATCACCTTTTCATTATCCTTTAGCCCTCTCAATTTCCTCTCATTTCTCTCTTAGCCTTGCTTAAATTGTAAGGTCAATCATTTAAAAATGAATTCCTTATTTATTTTCTCAACTCCTTACATCTAACTTTGAAATACATCTTTTGTTGAAACTTCCACCTTAGTTAAATCCAATTTTCCAGCTATTCGATGTCTAATACCATGCAGCTAAAATTAGCTAAAAAAAACCTCAGAGTCACATTATCTGAATCTAGTTTAATATAGTGACCTCTGATTTCAAGTGAGCTTTTAATACTGCCCCAAAATCTTACTACCTTTCCCTGGAGTATTTACTTTCACAACTTTCATATGATGATTTCATACTTTCTATCTCCTCAAACCTCCAGTCCTTATTCTCCTAGCCTCCATCCTCTCTCTCAGATAACATTTCTTCTACAACCTGAAAAAGCAAGAACAATTACAAAAGCACTTCCAGAAACTCCCACCTCCATATCTCACACCGTGCACATGTTCTTTCTTCCTATCAACATAGATGATGTGTCTGTAATCCTCTGCATAAAGAGTAGATTTCTTTTGTGTAATATATCTCATATACTTCCCTACTCAGTATCACAACTTTAATGTCATAAAAAGCAGTTTCCTTTTACATTTCTCTTTGTCTTATAGTCCATATTCACTATATCAGCAATATCTGTCAGTTTACAAATCAAAATGTAAACAGAACGCCAGAGCTCACCATTTCCCCTTCTCTGAACTGCCATCATTTCTTGCCTGGAATACTGCAATAGCTTTCTAACTTGTCTCTTTGCTTGTACCTTTACCCTCTGAAGTTTATTCTCAGCCAACCTCAGGAATGATCTTTTTATAATTTAAGTCAGATTATGATAATATTTGCCTTAAGTTCCTGCATTAGTTCTCCACTATGCAAGTAGTAAAAGTTAGTGTCTTTCTATTGACTATAAGCTCTTATGTGACCCAGTCCTTGTCACTTTTTTGGCCTCACTTTTTACCATTCTCCTCCTCGACTTCCTAGACACCAACCACTCTAGTCCTCTTGTATTTCTGAAACATATCAGGCATTCACCTGTCTCAAGCTCCTAGAATTTGCTTTAATCTCTTCCTCGGAATTGCCTTCTCCTAGATATACACCTGGATCACCCCTTCACCTCCTATGAGTATTTGGTCAAATATTTTTTCTCAGAGACAACTTCCAGCCAGTGCTTCCTGTCAAAATACTTCCTGAATTTGCAGTAGGTTGACCAACCATCCTCATTTGCTTCAGACTATCCTGAGTTCAGCATTCAAAGTCTTACATCTCAGTAACTCCCTCAGTTCCAGTCAAACCAGGATAGTTGACCACCTTAATAGCAATCACTCTCATTCATCCATCACCTATACTTTCCTTGTTCTATTTTTCTCCATAGTACATTTTACCACCTATGTACCAAATAATTTATATGTTATGTTTATATGCCTCCTCCTCTCATTTTTTTTCCACTGTAAACTCCAGAAGGGTAAGGAATTTAGTATGTTTTGTTTACTTTTGTATTTCTTACCACTTAGAATAGTGCTTATAGGAGGCAATCCTTAAATAATTGTTGAACGAATAAACCAATAATTTAATAAAAGAAAAAATAGTTCTCACAATTCCCTGTGTTTGGTTAAGTTAGGCTAATTGGGTTTCTCTTCCTTGCAACCCAATGAACTGTAAGACTCTACCAACTTCCTCTTTGGGGACAGACTAAATTTGTTCTTACATCTGTGCTATTGATGCCAAATTCCTCTGACCAGATTTCTGAATCAGCTTTGATTCAGTTCTCTATGGGGAGAGTTACCATCACACAAGAAAGATCACATGGCAAGGGCTACATGAGCTTTACTGAAACACATGGAAAAACAGGTGAGCAGGGTGGTGGGGTTCTGGTCCAAGGTGGTGACATAGGAGACTGTTGAAACTACCTCCTCCTATGGATACACTGAATCTACAGATCAACATGGGAACTTAGAACTGCTAGCTTCACCCTGAGGAGTGAAGGGTTTGGACCCAATATCTACCACCCCAGCTTTTAAGTCTTCCACCAGAGGTATGGGCCTCCAAAATACCCAGCTCTGAAAGCAAAAGGGACTTGCTTCCAAAAGACCCACAGGACTACAGCAAACAAGCAGTTCTGAATGGGATCGCAAGGTTTGGCCATGGCTATCCCCTGTGGACAGAGACTGTTGCCTGCCATTTCAGTAAACAAAGGATGTATTCACCAGAAATCTATCAGCTACTGCAGCCACCTCCAGACAGTGTACCCTGAGATGAATTCATGATGGAGAAAAACAGGATACTTTTCCTATATATTTAAAATGCATGTCACAGGAATAATTTCAATAATCCCAGACTCCTGCATCTTCTTTTACATAGAAAAGCACTAAAATCATTAACTTAATTGTCTGTTTTTTGTGATTAACAGTATCTTTTTTTAACATCTTTATTGCAGTATAATTACTTTACAATGGTGTGTTAGTTTCTTCTTTATAACAAAGAGAATCAATTATACATATACATATGTTCCCATATCTCTTCCCTCTTGAATCTCCCTCCCTCCCACCCTCCCTATCCCACCCCTCTAGGTAGTCACAAACCACCGAACTGATCTCCCTGTGCTACGTGGCTGCTTCCCACTATCTATCTATTTTACGTTTGGTAGTATATATATATATCCATGCCACTCTCTCACTTTGTCACAGCTTACCCATCTCCCTACCCATATCCTCAAGTCCATTCTCTAGTACGTCTGTGTCTTTATACCCGTCTTACCCCTAGGTTCTTCATGACCTTTTTTTTTTCCTTACATTCCATACATATGTGTTAGCATACAGTATTTGTTTTTCTCTTTCTGACATACTTCACTTTGTATGACAGACTCTATGTCCATCTACCTCAATACAAATATCTCAATTTCGCTTCTTTCTATGACTGAGTAATATGCCATTGTAAATATGTGCCACATCTCCTTTATACATTCATCTGATTATGGTCACTTAGGTTGCTTCCATGTCCTGGAGATTGTAAATAGAGCTGCAATGAACATTTTGGTACATGACTGTTTTTGAATTATGGTTTTCTCAGGGTATATGCCCAGTAGTGGGATTGCTGGGTCTTATGGTAATTCTATTTTTAGTTTTTAAAGGAACCTCGATACTGTTCTCCATAGTGGCTGTATCAATTTACATTCCCACCAGCAGGGCAAGAGTGTTCCTTTTCTCCACACCCTCTGCAGCATTTATTGTTTCTAGATTTTTTGATGATGGCCATTTTGACTGGTGTGAGATGATATCTCATTGTAGTTTTGATTTGCATTTCTCTAATGATTAATGATGTTGAACATTCTTTCATGTGTTTGTTGGCAAGCTGTATATCTTCTTTGGAGAAACGACTATTTGGGTCTTCTGCACATTTTTGGATTGGGCTGTTTGTTTTTTTGGTATTGAGGTGCATGAGCTGCTTGTAAATCTTGGAGATTAATCCTTTGTCAGTTGCTTCATTTACAAATATTTTCTCCCATTCTGAGGGTTGTCTTTTGGTCTGGTTATGGTTTCCTTTGCTGTGCAAAAGCTTTGAAGTTTCATTGGGTCCCATTTGTTTATTTTTGTTTTTATTTCCATTTCTCTAGAAGGTGGGTCAAAAAGAATCATGTTGTGATTTATGTCATAGAGTGTTGTGCCTATGTTTTCCTTTAAGAGTTTGATAGTGTCTGGCCTTACATTTAGGTCTTTAATCCATTTTGAGTTTATTTTTGTGCATGGTGTTAGGGAGTGTTCTAGTTTGATACTTTTACATGTACCTGTCCAGTTTTCAAAGCACCACTTATTGAAGAGGCTGTCATTTCTCCACTGTACATTCTTGCCTGCTTTATCAAAGATAAGGTGACCATATGTGTGGGGGTTTATCTCTGGGCTTTCTATCCTATTCCATTGATTTATCTTTCTGTTTTTGTGCCAGTACCATACTATCTTGATTACTGTAGCTTTGTAGTATAGTCTGAAGTCAGGGAGCCTGATTCCTCCAGCTCCATTTTTCGTTCTCAAGATTGCCTTGGCTATTCGGGGTCTTTTGTGTTTCCATACAAATTGTGAAATTTTTTGTTCTAGTTCTGTGAAAAATGCCATTGGTAGTTTGATAGGGATTGCATTGAATCTGTAGATTGCTTTGGGTAGTAGAGTCATTTTCACAATGTTGATTCTTCCAATCCAAGAACATGGTATATCTCTCCATCTATTTGTATCATCTTTAACTTCTTTCATCAGTGTCTTATAATTTTCTGCATACAGGTCTTTTATCTCCTTAGGTAGGTTTATTCCTACATATTTTATTCTTTTTGTTGCAAAAGTAAATGGAGTTTTTTCTTAATTTCACTTTCAGATTTTTCATCATTAGTGTATAGGAATGCCAGAGATTTCTGTGCATTAATTTTGTATCCTGCTA
>NW_020175536.1:5332276-5348286 GCF_003031525.2 Neophocaena asiaeorientalis asiaeorientalis | reverse complement strand
TATAGGAATGCCAGAGATTTCTGAGCATTAATTTTGTATCCTGCTAGTTTACCAAATTCATTGATTAGCTCTAGTAGTTTTCTGGTAACAAATTTAGGATTCTCTATGTATAGCATCATGTCATCTGCAAACAGTGACAGCTTTACTTCTTCTTTTCTGATTTTGATTCCTTTTATTTATTTTTTCTTCTCTGATTGCTGTGGCTAAAACTTCCAAAACTATGTTAAATAAGAGTGGTGAGAGTGGGAAACCTTGTCTTGTTCCTGATCTTAGTGGAAATGGTTTCAGTTTTTCAAAATTGAGGATGATGTTGGCTGTGGGTTTGTCATATATGGCCTTTATTATGTTGAGGAAAGTTCCCTCTATGCCTACTTTCTGGAGGGTTTTTATCATAAATGGGTGTTGAATTTTGTCGAAAGCTTTCTCTGCATCGTTTGAGATAATCATGTTTTTCTCTTTCAATTTGTTAATATGGTGTATCACATAGATTGATTTGCATGTATTGAAGAATCCTTGCATTCCTGGCATAAACTCTACTTGATTATGGTGTATGATGGTTTTAATGTGCTGTTGGATTCTGTTTGCTAGTAGTTTGTTGAGGATTTTTTCATCTGTGTTCATCAGTAATATTGGCCTGTAGTTTTCTTTCTTTGTGACCTCTTTTCCTGTTTCTTAAGGTAGGATTATATTGCTATAAACTTCCCTCTTAGAATTGCTTTTTGTGCATCCCATAGGTTTTGGGTTGTCCTGTCTCCATTGTCATTTGTTTCTAGGTATTTTTTGATTTCCTCTTTGATTTCTTCAGTGATTACTTGGTTATTAAGTACTGTATTGTTTAGCCTCCATGTGTTTGTATTTTTTCAGATCTTTTCCTATAATTGATATCTAGTCTTATGACGTTGTGGTCGGAAAAGATACTTGATATGATTTCCGTTTTCTTAAATTTATCAAGGCTTGATTTGTGACCCAAGATATGATCTATCCTGGAGAATGTTCCATGAGCACTTGTGAAAAATGTGTATTCTTTTGCTTTTGGATGGAATGTCCTGTAAATATCAATTAAGTCCAACTTGTTTAATGTATCATTTAAAGCTTGTGTCTCCTTATTTATTTTCATTTTGGATGATCTGTCCATTGGTTAAAGTGAGGTATTAAAGTCCCCTACTATTTCCACTACTTTATCTTCCAGGTCACTTATCCATTCTTCTGCCTCAGTTATTCTGCTGTTGAACCCTTCTAGAGTATTTTTAATTTCATTTATTGTGTTGTTCATTGTTGCTTTTTTCCTCTTTAGTTATTCTAGGTCCTTTTTAAATGTTTTTTTGCATTTTCTCTATTCTATTTCCAAGATTTTTGATCATCTTTACTATCATTATTCTGAATTCTTTTTCAGATAGACTGCCTATTTCCTCTTCATTTGTTAGTTCTGGTGGGTTTTTACCTTGCTCCTTCATCTGCTGTATGTTTTTCTGTCTTCTCATTTTGCTTATCTTACTGTGCTTGGGGTCTTCTTTTCTCAGGCTGCAGGTTCATAATTCCTGTTGTTTTTGGTGTCTGTCCCCAGTGGCTAAGGTTGGTTCAGTGGGTTGTGTAGGCTGCCTGGTAGAGGGGACTAGTGCATGTGTTCTGGTGGATGAGGCTGGATCTTGTCTTTCTGGTGGGCAGTTCCTCATCTGGTGGTGTGTGTTGGTGTGTCTGTGGGCTTTTAATGATTTTAGGCAGCCTCACTGCTAATGAATGGGGTTGTGTTCCTGTCTTGCTAGTTGTTTGGCATAGGGTGTCCAGCACTGTAGCTTTCTGGTCATTGAGTGAAACTAGGTCTTGGTGTTGAGTTGGAGATCTGTGGGAGATTTTCGCTGTTTGATATTACTTGGAGCTGGGAGGTCTCTTGTGGACCAGCGTCCTGAAGTTGGCTCTCCCACCTCAGAGGCACAGCACTGACTTCTGGCTGGAGCACCAAGAGTCCTTCATCCACACGACTCAGGCTGCAGATGAGGTAGTGAGTCCTGTTTAAGCCATGGGTACAGTGGACACCAATAAGTCTGTCATTATCTTTATTTTCTTTCAAAAACCCATTAACAGCACATTGGAATTTAAAAATAGTGTCATCTTCTGGCCTGATGCCCAGTTGCACCAATTTTCAAACAAGGAGTAGTTTCTGGTAAGTCCTCTGACTTATAATAGAAGCAAGTGTATGTTAAGTCAATAATCAGCCCAAGTTCTTCATTCTGTTCTTGGATTTTGTTAAAAAAGATCCAAGGGGGAAAAACATTCTTCTGGAGCAAGAGTTTTTTCAAAACTCTTTTTTAAAGGAACTTTGAAAGCAATGAAACATGTCCCAGGCATCCACTGTCCAACTGGGTGATAGTATTTCCACCTTTTTGGGATGCGCTTTCAGCCCTTCCTCTTGGCCGACAAACGTCCGGAAAAGCCTGCAGTATCTTTTGATGTTCAACTACATGAGGTATTTTTGTTTATTCATTTGTTTTGTTTTGTTTTGTTTTTGCAAAACTCCTGTATATCCTGGCTTTTTCCTTACCTGTTTCTGAACAGTTCCTCAGAGCTATCAGAGAGGCTGTATCCCAGCCTGTAGTCCTCAGTAAGACCACCGAATAAATCATAATTCTCAACTTTTAGGTTGTGCAGATTTTTTTCAGTCGACATCCTCAACTCTCTAAGCAGAGGCAGCAGACAGAAATGCCCAGCTCCCAGTCTTTCCCTGAAAGAAGTACATTTGCATATCTTGAACCTCCACTTGAGGGTCATGCTTCTAACTGAAGACACATCTAAGAACATACTGCAATCTTTTCCAGAGACTTAGAAGGCCTGCAGGTGCCATCTCTGCATTTTTATCTGGCCAGCTCCAGGGTGCATATATCTGACACCCTGGCTGTTGCAGCTCCCACCCAGGGGACACACCTTTGATCACCTGCTGCTGGTGGATAGTGAGGCTTCAGTTCTAGGTCCCACACGATTATAGCAAACAAATGAATATTTCTTAACTAGCTCTCCTTACAGGTCTCAGGGCAGAGGGAGCAGAAAGAAATGCCTATCTCCCAGTTTTTCCCTTAAAATGGCCTATTTGCATACGTTAACAGGGGCTGTCTGCGGGTGGGCTTCTAATTAAACACACATCTCGGGACAGACTTCAGTTTATCCTGGACACCAGAGAGGCTGGCAGTCACCATCTCCAAATTTCCCTCTTGCCCATTCTAGGTCACCAGTGTCTACCTGGAACAAGTTTATACACACATCTGGTGCCTCTGCTTTTTCAGCTGCTAGCCAAAAGATGCACCACTTGATCAACTGACTCTGTTGGCCAGGGGGTTTACATTCATGGGTCCCACAGGATTGTGGCAAAAATGAAACAGTTATGTGACTATTCCCCCAGGTCTCAGCACAGAGGGAGAAGATGGAAACACCCAGATACTAGTATTTCCCTGAAAGAAGTATGCTTTCAAAGCTCCTCTCTGAAGAGCCAGCTTCCAATCAACCAGCATCTAGGTGCTGACTGATATCTTCTTTTAGGGACACTGAGGTCTTGGCTCACCCTCAACTACTAGGAACCACTAAGAACAAAAACGATTGTCATGGAATCACAAAGGTTTAACAGACAACCAAGAGATAGGGCCAGGCTGGATGACCTTAATGAAATGGAGGTGAGTGATTTACCTGATAAAGAGTTCAAAATAATGGTCATAAAGATGCTTACAGCAGTTAGGAGAACAATGTATGAACAAAGTGAGAATTTCAAGAAAAAGTGAACCAGCAATTTCACTTCTGGGTATACACATGAAGGAAATGAAGTAACTATCTTGAATAGATATCTGTACTCTTATGTTCATTCCAGCATTGTTTACAATGACCAAGACATGAAAACCATGTTAAGTATCCACTGATGGATCAATTGATAAAAAAATCTCTTTCTCCACATATATATTTCTGTTATTAAAAAAAAAAAAGAATTCCTGACAAATGCAACAACATGGATGAGCTTTGAGTGTGTTATGCTAAGTGAAATAAATCAGACAGTGAAGGACAAATACTATAACATCTTATTTATATGTGGAATATTAAAAAAATAAACTCATAGATACAGAGAACACATTGGTGATTGCCAAAAGTGGGAGGGAGTAGGCAAAATGGTTAAAAGTGATCAAAGGCTGCAAACTTCCAGCTATGTGTTAAATAAGTCCTGGAGCTATAATATAGAACATGGTGACTATAGTTAACAATGCTCTAGATTACATTTGCTAAGTTGTTAAGAGGGTAGATCTTAAAATTTTTCATCATAAGAAAAAAAGGTTGTAAGTATGTGTGGTGATGAATAAACTTATTGTGGTTGTCATTTTACAACATGTTCATAATTGACGTATCTGGGAGATACTGTGGGTTCCATTCCAGACCACCATAATGAAGCAAATATTGTAATAAAGCAAATTACACAAGTATTTTGGTTTCTCACTGCATATAAAAGTTATGTTTACCCTATACTGTAGTCTGTTAGGTGCACAATAGCATTAGGTCTGAATAAACAATGTGCATACTTTAATTTAAAAAAGACTTTATTGCTAAGAAATGCTAACCCTCATCTGAGCCTTCAGCAAGTCATAGTAGTAATGTCCATGTCAATGATCACTGATCACAGATCACCCTAAGAAATATAATAATATTGAAAAAGTTTGAAATGTTGTGAGGATTACCAAAATGTGACACAGAGACACTAAGTGAGCGAATGCTGTTGGAAAAATGATGCCAATAGACTTGCTCGATGCAGGGTTGCCACAAATCTTCAATTTGTAAAAAACATAATGTCTGAAAATCGAAATAGGGTAAAGCATAATAAAATGAGGTATGTCTATATATCAAATCATTTTGTTGTATACCTAAAACTAATATAATGTTATATGTCAATTATATTTCAATAAAATTGGAGGATAAAAAGTGGGGACTGAATTGTGTCCTCTCCAAATTCCTATATTGAAGCCTTAACTGGCGGTATTTCAAAATGCAAACAGATTTAGAAATAGTGCCTATAAAGAAGTAATTAATGTAAAATGAGGTCTAACGGGTGGACCCTAATCCAATATGACTGGTGTCTTTTAAGAGGAGATTAGGACACAGACACTCACAGAGGGAAGACCATGTGTAGACATTAGAAGAAAATGGATCTAAAAGTAGAGAGAGGACTTAGTAGAACCCAACCTGGTCAACACATTGATCTTGAACTTCTAGCCTCCAGAAATGTGAGAAAATAAATTTCTGATGTTCAAGCTGCCCACTCCCTGGTACTTTGCTATGGCAACCCTAGCAAGCTAATACAGGGACTTAATTAGGAACAGTGGCCTGGAAGAGATTTAGATATACAGGTTCTAATAATAGAAAAATCAAAGGCTAAATCCTAAATCCTATTAGTGACATTTCCCACTTTGATACACAGAAGCCTCCCAAAACGATCTGTCTGAATATAAATGTTCAAAGCATAGTTTGCCTAGCAAGACAAGAGATTTGACATCTGAAGAATTGGTTCAAGTCCTGGTTCCGTTTTCTCACTTCATGATTTTTGAGAGTCAATAATCTATTCTGAGCATCATTTCTTTTTCACTGATTAAATGTTAATAGTGAGATAACAGTACCGATTTTCAGGATTGTTGAGAATATCAGATATGGTGCTCAAAAGTAAAGGACTTAATATTAGCATTGTAATTAATAATGACTACAATAATAATATTATATAAGTTTGTGTTCATTCATAGAATTTATGAATTTATGGATGTTATTTTTATTATTAATTTAAGTATCATTTAAAATAAATTTCTATGGCAATGTTTGATTAATAACAGCCCTGATATTTTAATGCAGTTTGTTTTGTTTGGATACATCTAAATTAGTTGCATTCAGGTATTATCTCCAGCTCCTTACCCATTAATAATAAGAGAATGGGGCTTCCCTGGTGGCGCAGTAGTTGAGAGTCCGCCTGCTGATGCACGGGACACGGGTTCATGCCCCTGTTAAAAGAAAGAAAGAAATAATAAGAGAATGATTTAAATGTTTTATTTATCCACCTAGTAAATTAACTGACCTGTAAGTCTGCAGCAATCTGAATTTTGAGAATACAAACTCAACATCAGAGAGTTCTAATAGGCCTATCTAGCCAGTTCCGTTATAACTTGATGAAGGTCAATCAATTTGATGGGTGTAGGTTTAAACTTCTTTAATGGACTTATACATTCTACCTTACCCCCAAGTTTTTATATGGCTGTCCAGGTGCTATAGTACTTACTCTACAGATATAAAAACAGAAGACTCAAGAACAGAAAGGTTTAGTCGTTTGTGTCCCATAGTCCCACTGTTAGAATCGAAATCCCAGTTTTGTTCCCTTGCCAATAAAATAATTCTAAAAACTGTCTGCTTTCTTTTAAACTGTCTCTATATTTTTCTACTGACATTTTATTACATCATTTCCTTTTTTGTTTATCTCATCTTTCTTATATTACCCTAATAGATTCCAATATCTGTTCCTATTTCTAAACTCATACTAAGAGGATAAGAAGGAAAGGACTTTAATAAAACACAAGGAAACAGAAGTGCAGAGTGTGCGGGGAAGATACATTAATAACCTATAATGTGCCAGATACTAAGTTATGCTCTTTACATGCACTGTGACATCCATACTTCCAAAGAACCACTGGATACATGTCTCTCTCCTCTACTTGCCCCACTCCCTACTCCCAGAAAGTAAGTTTCACAGAAGTTAAAAAGTAGTAAGAGTTAGAATAGGGATTTCATTCAGGTCAAGGTGATTCCTGAGTCTATATTCTCTCTACAAATAAAGCTGTCCCTCAAGTAAAATGTTACTGTGTTGCATTTACCCTAGTTTCTTGCATGCTCCCTTTGGCAGCATGGACCCCATAGGAACACCTTACTAAGATTTTAAGTCATTCCAACTCACCGTTCTCTCAGAAGAGATTAGTTTTTCTGGGCTCCTTGGTGCTCCCTTCTTTCTAATCTCCCCTTTTGAGGTCTCTGAAGTTAGTCTCACACATCTGTGTTTCCACTAGTAAACCTCTTGTCTCTTTTGATCTGTAGAATCAGATCCTCAGGGCAAGCTTTGAGGATCTATTCAACTATTCCCCACACACTATAAAATAATCATTTATACCAGTTTCTTTCTTCTCTTCTTATCTTTAACCAACTCGTTACTTTTAATTAAAAAAAAAAACTCAGCACCTTGAGTTACCTAATCATCTCAGTTATTTCTACATTCCAGTAGTTAATCCTTGAAGTAAAACCATCAATATTCACTTGAGCCCACATAAATTATTAGTTTGCAAAATATGAGGAAATATGAGGCTCTATTTTTAACTTTTTTTTCCTTTTTGGCCATGGGTTTCCATCATTGCCAAGATATTTTAAGTTGCTTTATATAATACCTTTACCCTAAATACATCCTATTATCCTCTTCTTCACTCATCATACCCAACAGAGGTTTGTTGTTTCTTTTTTAAACTGCAAAATAGGGAAAAATACAACTGTCTAAACAACAATGACATTTTGATTCTAGAGAGAAATTCACTTAGTGCATTCCAGTTTCAAAGGTATATTAAGCAACCTCTTGGCTTAAAGGAACTCAATGTCTGGTGTGGAAGACTAGTCACTACAGCAGAATATGGGGAGAAAAGAAAATATGTACCATAGGCAATTTGCCATAGGAGCACATCGGGGAAATGAATAACTCAGCTCAATGATTTATAAGAGACTTCATAGAAATGATGCTTTAGTATCATCATGAAAGATAAATAAGAAGCAGAAAGTGAGTCAGAAAGTAAGTCATAAAAAGCTGACAAATTCATTTGGCCTATGACACAAGAGCTCTTTTGAGTGAGGAAAGGACTAGGTTTGGGTTCAGTAAACCTGAGATAGAATCTCAACTCCATTAATTGCTGTGTGACCTGTGAGAACTTTGACAAATTACTTACTCTCTAAGGCATGATTTCCTCATTTTAAAAAGGGTAATAATCATTTATACTTTATTGAGTTAATTTGAGGATTAATCAGGAAATATATACTAAATTTTCAATGTATAGTGATATTCATTCAAAGTTAGAGTTTTTTCCTGGCAACAAATTCAGTGAACAACTTCTCTGAAATAAAAGGAAAGACACCAGAAGTAAGAAATCATTCACTCTGAGTCTTCAATGGACTCGTACTGCAGTGAGATGGGCAGAGCAAGAATTTGGTAGTGACTATAAGACTGGAAATCTGGGCTCTCATTTGTTTGCTGAGTGACTCTGGGCAAGTTATTCATCCTCTCTAAATCCTCAGTTTCTCATCTATGAAGAGGCAACCCCAATAGAATTGTCATCAATATTATTATTATTATGAGAGAATGCATGTATGTAAAAGTCAAATGCAAAGAAATCCTTTCTATCTGCAAATATTCTCTGGCTATCTTTTCACTGCTTCACTTCATTTTCCCTATTGTGTGGTTGCAGGAATCAAACCTTCTTTAGTTCTTCGCCCAGCCTTGCTTAATACATTTAGATACACTCCAAGTAAAGGCTTGTTTGGCCCACCATCTTCAAGCTTCACCCGCTTACTATTTATGTTTGATTCAGCTGTCCATTTGAATTAACAATCGATTTAGCACATATGCTACAATTAGATTGAGATATAAACAGCAGGGCAAGGACTCTGCACACATTTGTTGGGTTCTATAAATCAATATGCTAGTTCAGTATACCAGATAAAAAGACTATACTTGGTTTTTACAGGACAAAATAAAAATATGGTCAGATGTGATTTTTATTTGAATTTGCTTCCAGACTTCATCAATTGTTGCTTGGTCAAATTTGCTCAAAGCATGCCTGACTGTAAAAATAATACTCCACTATTTAATTATTTAAACAAATGCAAGTCTTCCCTTAAACCAAATTTTCCAATTATAGTATGGGAATAATGATACCATGAGGTCTTCAAGGCAGGGGCTATGTCATATATTTATGCTACCAAAACTAGCAGATAGATGAACATAGGTGTCACATAAAGAGGTAAAATAACATCTGTTGAATTAATTACATACATCTTGAGATTGCCCTGAGGAATGACTCATAAAAATAATATTATCTAACAGTAATTAAGAGTATACAAAATGCTAGATATTATGTTAAGTATTTTACATATATTATCTCCAATCATTAATTTTTTGAAGTAGGTACTATTATTTTCATCATTTTATAGACTAAAAATCAGTTTTATAGTCTAGTGGCTTGTCCAAGATCACATAGCAAGTGCCAGAGTCAAGACCCAAACCTAAACTCTGACAGGAAAGAAACAAATTTTTATCACAATGTTAGATAGGAAATGAAATAATAGAATTAAATTATCAATGCCCAAATTTAGAGCTCCATCCCATTAACAGCTCCTCCCTTGAATTTCAGATTCACATAATTAGCCATACATCATTTCCACTTGCATATCTAAAAAGCATCTGAAAGTAGTATGTCTCAAAATCAACATTTGCTATTCCACACATCCATACCAACTCTCCCTTCAGTGTATGGCATTCAACTCCCACCATATTCAGGCACAAAATGTGCAGTTGTTATTTTCCTCTCTCAGTCCATAACCAAGTTATCAGTATCCCCAAATGTCTGCATATTCAAAATTTTTCCTAATTTACTACTTCTTATCACCTCCACCACTGCTACCCTACCCCAAGCTATTTTTCACATGACCTACTGTGATAGTCTTCTAACTGCCCTTAACCCCTTCTGCCCTTGACCCCTACCTTACAGTATATTATCCTATCAAATTAGAAACTGATCCTATCAAATTAGAAACTAACACCACCACTAAATCCATACTAATGGAATAACATGAAGTAGTAAAAGCGAGTAAAAATAATTTCATATACATTGAAAGGAAGTAATCTCTAAGATATACTGTTAAGTGAGAAAGGCAAATTACAGAATATAATATAGTATTAAAAAAAGTTGTCATGATTATGTATATGTGTTTCCTTATATCGGCAAAAGTAAACCCTGAGAGTATAAACAAGCAAAGAAAATGTTATCCAAAGCAATAGGAGGGATCAGCAATGGAAAAAATTCCTCTCAGTATACCTTGTTATATAGTTTTGATTTCAGACAAATCTAATAGTAGCATGATTTCAAAAATAAAATTAAACTGAGACATAATAAAGCAATCTCTAAAAGTGAAAGCAAATAAATGAATGAACCTAACCGTATATAAAGTTGGTGACATAACTACCTAAAAAGTACTTTTTCTAGTGACTTCAAAACACAATATTTTGACTACGTAGGAAAAATTGAATATATTCAAGGGACAAATAGAGCTGGGAAGAAATCTTAAGCTTCACTCAGTAGTCTTATTTTGAGTAGTAATGTTAGCATTTCTGTTTTGAAACTATTTCATACATTACAGAATTTTAAAAAAAGATCATTATTTAATGTCATTTGGAACCAGTATTTCCTTGTTAAGAGAAAACAGTTATAAGTATAGAATAAATAAATTTTAACTATTTTACATTTCATTTAGGTATACAAGTATGAATTCTGATATTTTCCCTAAAATACTTTTTCCTAGTTCTAGCCATTGAAAATACAAGAAACAATAATGAAACCAGAGCAATGAATACATCTACTGTTCTGATAGTGGCCTCCATTATTCCTCACTAAAAGAAAGTCAGCTTTTTGGTAGGATTGGCTAATTCCAGGATGAGACAGGAAAAATAGATGAGAAAATGCATTTTACTGTGCCACAAAACAAACTTTCAAAAAAGAATGAGGTTGTATCAAAAGGACTAGAGTACAGATCTTAACTAAAGGGTTTCTTATTGGACAAAACAGAGAATTTGAGCATCAAAAACAATAATTATTATAATAGATTGAAGCATACTGAGTATATAAAATGAATTCATATTGATATTCCAAAGAGAGAAAGATACAGATAGAGAGGTAATAGACATTGCTGGTAAGTAGGAAACAAAGTCCTTTCTCTGAAAATAACCATTCAAATAAAAGACTTCAACATATATATCACCTTTCCTGTGCAAACTGTATTTAAAGAGAACAATAGCACTTGGTATTTAGAGAAAATTCTTTTATACATAATTCCAGCTGATAAATATGAGAAGACTGACAGAATTAGAAAATTGTCATTTAGTAAACCCTAATGAAATAATTGATTCAGGCAAAAATCATCAATCGTTGATAAGATAAAATGTTGATGGAAAATTTTACAATGAAAGGATAAGGCAGTAATGAACTCAAAACACAGATTAATCATAGCCTAACTAATAGTGGGGCAGCCTGACACTGTGCCTCATGCTGTGGCGCAATCTGAAGTACACAGCCTCATTCTTTGGGAAAAAAATCCAATCAAGAATTCTCAGCTAACCTCCAGTGTACAATTTTTTTTTAATTATTTTTAAAAATTTAAAAAGATAGAGAAAAAGGAGAAACATGTGACACCACAACAAAGCAAACAGAAAAATTCTTCCTATGAAACAATCTACAGTAAAAGTGACCACATGTATTCAAAAAACCAATGGGCATGGTGAAAATATGGTGGTGGTGGGAAAGAGAAGCACTGCTTCCAATTAAAGGAGATTTAAGAGAAATAGTAATCAAATACAATGTGTGTAATCAGTTTGAGGTCTTAGTCCAATATGGTAGCTGTAGGTGGCCATGTTTAAAGAAGAAATTTAAGTAAGGACTGAATAGTACATTTACAAGGAAATACTAATTTTCCTGAGTGGAATAATAACTTTTAGAGATACACATTCAGGAAGTAGAAGTGATATAATATGAGAACTGGAATTTGAATTTATCTCAGCAAAAAATAAATGCTTAAATACAATAGCACCAAAAATGAGCTGGATAGGTAAAATTGCGAGCATGACAGTTTCTTAATAATTATTGACTGTAAGTGATGGCTATATGTATTCAATGCACTATTCTCTCCACTTTTGTGTGTGTTTGAATGTTTTCACATAAAATATATAACAAAAATACAATAAAATATGTAATAAATATATAGATTATTAAATATTTGATCATATTTCCACTTGCTCAAAACCCCCCAATGACTTCCTGTTAGGATAAAAAAAGAATCTCAAGTTCTTACTTGACCTTGTATGACCTGGACCCTGGCTTTATTCCCAAGGACATCTCCCACTCTCCTTTACTCTATCCCCTGCTCCAGGCACTCTAGTCTCCTTGTTTGTCGTCAAACACAGCCTAGTGTGGATCCATCTATAGTCTTTTTCACACTTTTCTTTCTTAAATCTTCTTCCCCTAGTATATGTAGTACACTAGAGAAGAAGTTGAATGGCAAACATTTAAATAAACAAGAGAAATTGGTAGCAGATTTTGTTTTAACTAATAAGGTACAAAAGATTTAAAAGGAGATTCCCAGAAGACTCAGATTCACTTTCTTCCTTATTTATTTCTTTCTATCCTTCATTGTCTCTAATTCCCAAGGCTTTTGCAATCCTTATTTCTTTCTGTCCTTCGTTGTCTCTCAGCTCCAAGAGATGCCTCTACTTCTCTTTAAAAGCACTGAATCACTAATCAAATTATTTTCTAAAAAATATCACAAACATAGTTAGGAAGAAAAAAAGTATATTTGCCAATGACATAAAAATAACTCTCATCCAATTGAACTAGGTTAACATCTTGAAAAATGGACATTGCCTATTCTTGCATTTTTGGCATTCTAATAAAAAAGTATGATACACTTTTGAACATCTTTTTTTAACATATTTATTGGAGTATAATTGCTTTACAATGTTGTGTTAGTTTCTGCTATATAACAAAGTGAATCAGCTATACGTATACATATATCCCCATATCCCCTCCCTCTTATGTCCCCCTCCCCCTTCCCTATCCCACCCCTCTAGGTGGCCACAAAGGACAGAGCTGGTCCCCCTGTGTGATGCAGCTGCTTCCCACTAGCTATCTATTTTATATTTGGTAGTGTATATATATCAGTGCTACTCTCTCACTTCGTCCCAGCTTACACTTCCCCTTCCCTATGTTCTCAAATCCATTCTCTATGTCTGCATCCTTATTCCTGTCCTGCCCCTAGGTTCTCCAGAGCTTTCTTTTTTTTTTTTTTGATTCCATATATATGTGTTAGCATGTGGTATTTGTTTTTCTCTTCCTGACTTAACTTCACCCTGTATGACAGACACTAGGAGCATACACCTCATTACAAATAATTCAATTTCATTTCTTTTTATAGCTGAGCAATATATTATTTTATATATATGCCACCTCTTCTTTATCCATTCATCTGTTGATGGACACTTAGGTTGCTTCCATGTCCTGGCTGTTGTAAACAGAGCTGTGATGAAAATTGTGGTACATGATATTTTTGAATTATGGTTTTCTCAGGGTATATGCCCAGTAGTGATATTGCTGGGTCATACGGCAGTTTTATTTTTAGCTTTTCAAAGAACCTCCATACTGATCTCCATAGTGGCTGTATCAATTTATATTCCCACCAACAGTGCAGGAGGGTTCCCTTTTCTCCACAACCTCACCAGCATTTATTGTTGTAGAGTTTTTGATGATGGCCATTCTGACCAGTGTGATACCTCATTGTAATTTTGATTTTAATTTCTCTAATGATTAGTGATGTTGAACATCCTTTCATGTGTTTGCTAGCAATCTGTATATCTTCTTTGGAGAAATGTCTATTTAGGTCTTCTGCCCATTTTTAAATTGGGTGTCTTTTTTATTTAATATTGGGCTGCATGTGCTGCTTGTAATTTTGGAGATTACTTCTCTGTCAGTTGCTTCATTTGCAAATATTTCCTCCCATTCTGAGAGTTGTCTTTTCATCCTCTTTATGGTTTCCTTTGCTGTGCAAAAGGTTTTAGTTTCATTAGGTCCCATTTGTTTATTATTGGTTTTATTTCTATTTCTCTAGGAGGTGGGTCAAAAAGAATCTTTCTGTGATTTATGTCATAGAGTGTTCTACCCATGTTTTCCTCTAAGAGTTTTATAATCTCTGGTCTTACATTGAGATCTTTAATCCATTTTGAGTTTATTTTTTTTATGGTGTCAGGGAATGTTATAATTCCATTCTTTTACATGTAGCTGTCCAGTTTTCCTAGCAATACTTATTGAAGAAGCTGTCTTTTCTCCATTGTATATTCTTGCCTCCTTTATCAAAAATAAGGTGACCATATGTGCCTGAGCTTATCTCTACTTTCTATCCTGTTCCATTGATCTATATTTCTGTTTTGGTGACAGTACCATATGGTCTTCATTACTGTAGCTTTGTAGTATAGTCTGAAGTCGGGGAGCCTGATTCCTGCAGCTCAGTTTTTCTTTCTCAAGATTGCTTTGGCTATTCAGGGTCTTTTGTGTTTCCATACAAATTGTGATTTTTTTTTGTTCTAGTTGTGTGAAAAATGCGAGTGGTAGTTTGATAGGGATTACATTGAATCTGTAGATTGCTGTGGGTAGTATAGTCATTTTCACAATGTTGATTCTTCCAGTCCAAGCTCATGGTATATCTCTCCATCTATCTATTTGTATCATCTTTAATTTTTTTCATCAGTGTCTTATAGTTTTCTGCATACAGATCTTTTGTCACCTTAGGTAGGTTTATTCCTGGGTATTTTATTCTTTTTGTTGCAATGGTAAATGGGAGTGTTTCCTTAATTTCACTCTCAGATTTTACATCATTAGTGTATAGGAATGCAAGGGATTTCTGTGCATTAATTTTATATCCTGCTACTTTGCCAAATTCATTGATTAGCTCTAGTAGTTTTCTGGTAGCATCTTTAGGATTTCTATGTATAGTATCATGTCATCTGCAAACAGTGACAGCTTTACTTCCTCTTTTATGATTTGGATTCCTTTCATTTCTTTTTCTTCACTGATTGCTGTGGCTAAAACTTCCAAAACTATGTTGAGTAATAATGGTGAGAGTGGGCATGCTTCTCTTGTTCCTGATTTTAGAGGAAATGGTTTCTGTTTTTCACCATTGAGAATAATGCTGACTGTAGGTTGTCATATATGTCCTTTATTATGCTGAGGTAAGTTCCCTCTATGCCTACTTTCTGGACTGTTTTTATCATAAATTGATGTTGAGTTTTGTCAAAAGCTTTTTCTGCATCTATTGAGATGATCATATGTTGTTTTTTTTTTATTTTCAAGTTGTTAATGTGGTGTATCACATTGATTAATTTGCTTATATTGAAGAATCCTTGCATTCCTGGCATAAACCCCACTTGATCATGTTGTATGATCCTTTTAATGTGCTGTTGGATTCTATTTGCTACTATTTTGTTGAGGATTTTTGCATCTATGTTCATCTGTGATATTGTTCTGTAGTTATCTTTTTTTCTTTCATTTTTGTCTGGTTTTGTGTCAGGGTGCCAGTAGAATGAGTTTGAGAGTGTTTTTCTCTCGGCTATATTTTGGAACAGCTTGAGAAGGATAGGTGTTAGCTCTTCTCTAAATGTTTGTTAGAATTCGCCTATGAAACCATCTGGTCCTGGGCTTTTGTCTGATGGAAGATTTTTAATCACAGTTTTAATTTCAGTGCTTATGATTGTTCTGTTTATATTTTCTATTTCTTCCTGGCTCAGTCTCAGAAGGTTGTGCTTTTCTAAGAATTTGTCCATTTCTTCCAGGTTGTCCATTTTATTGACATATAGTTGCTTGTAGTAATCTCATATGACCCTTTGTATTTCTTCAGTGTCAGTTGTTACTTCTTCTTTTTTCATTTCTAATTCTATTGATTTGAGTGTTCTCCCTTTTTTTCTTGATGAGTCTGGCTAATGGTTTATCAATTTTGTTTATCTTCTCAAAGAACCAGCTTTTAGTTTTATTGATTGTTTCTATCATTACTTTCATTAGTTTTTCATTTATTTCTGATCTGAACTTTATGATTTCTTTTCTTCTGATAACTTCGTTTTTTTTTTTTTTTTTTTTTTTTTTTTTTTTTTTTTTTTTTTTTTTTTTTTG
>NW_020175536.1:5272511-5332138 GCF_003031525.2 Neophocaena asiaeorientalis asiaeorientalis | reverse complement strand
TTTTTTTTTTTTTTTTTTTTTTTTTTTTTTTTTTTTTTTTTGCTCTTATTGCTTTAGGTGAAATGTTAGGATGTTTATTTGAGACTTTTCTTGTTTCTTGAGGTAGAATTGCACTGCTATAAACTTCCCTCTTAGAACTGATTTTGCTGCATCCCATTGGTTGTTGGTAGCCATGTTTTCATTGTAATTTGTTTCTAGGTTATGCTTTGTTTTGTCTTGAAGTAATCAATGATCCCTTGGTTATTTGGTAACATACTGTTTGAACTACATGTGTTTCTATTTTTACAGTTTTTTTTCCTGTAACTGATATCTTGTCTCCTAGGGTTGTGGTCAGAAAAGATACTTGATATGACTTAAATTTTCTTAAATTTACCAAAGCTTGATTTGTGATCCAAGATATGATCTATCCTGGAGAATGTTCCATGAGCACTTGAGAAGAAACAGCATTCTGATGTTTTTGGATGGAATGTTCTATAAATATCAATTAAGTCCATTTTGTTTAATGTGTCATTTAAAGCTTGTGTTTCCTTATTTATTTTCATTTTGGGTGATCTGTCCATTGGTGAAAGTGGGGTGTTAAAGTTCCCTACTATGATTGTGTTACTGTCAATTTCCCCTTTTACGGCTTTGCCTTATGTATTGAGGTACTCCTATTTTGCGTGCATAAATATTTACAATTGTTATGACTTCTTAGACTGATCCCTTGATCATTATGTAGAGTCCTTCTTTGCCTCTTGTAATAGTCTTTATTTTAAAGTGTTTCTTGTCTGATATGAGAAATGCTACTCCAGCTTTCTTTTGATTTCCATTTTCTTGCAATATCTTTTTCCATCCCCTCACTGTTATTCTGTATGTGCACCTTGGTCTGAAGTGGGTTTCTTGTAAACAACCTATATCTACAGGTCTTGTTTTTGTATCCATTCAGCCAGTCTGTCTTTTGTTTGGAGCATTTAATCCATTTACATATAAGGTAATTATCAATATGTCTGTACTTATTACCATTTTCTTAATTGTTTTGGGTTTGTTATTGTTGGTCTTTTCCTTCTCTTGTGTTTTCTGCCTAGAGAAGTTCCATAAGGATTTGTTGTAAAGCTGGTTTTGTGGTGCAGAATTCTCTTAGCTTTTGCTTGTCTGTAAAGGTTTTAATTTCTCTATTGAATCTGAATGAGACTCTTGTTGAGTAGAGTAATCTTGGTTGTAGATTTTTCCCTTTCATCAATTTAGATATGTCCTGCCACTGCCTTTTGCCTGGCCAAATTTCTGCTGAAAGTTCAGCTGTTAATCTTATCAGGATTCCCTTGCATGTTATTTGTAGCTTTTCCCTTGCTGCTTTTAATATTTTTCCTTTAATTTTTGATAGTTTTCTTTATATGTGTCTTGGCATGTTTCACCTTGGATTTTTCCTGTATGGGACTCTGAGCTTTCTGGAATTGATTGACTCTTTCCTTTCCCATGTTAGGGAATTTTTCCAGTATAATCTCTTCAAATATTTTCTCGGACCGTTGCTTTTTCTTTTCTTCTGGGACCCATATAATTTGACTGTTGGTGCATTCAATGTTGTCCCAGAGGTCTCTGAGACTGTCCTCAATTCTTTTCATTCTTTATTCTTTATTCTGCTATGTGGTAGTTATTTCCACTATTTTATCTTCCAGGTCACTTATCCGTTCTTCTGCCTCAGTTATTCTGCTACTGATTCCTTCTAGAGAATTTATAATTTCATTTATTGTGTTGTTCATCATTGTTTGTTTGCTTTAGTTCTTCTAGCTCTTTGTGAAATGTTTCTTGTATTTTCTCCAATCTTTTTCTAAGATTTTGGATCATCTTTACTATCATTACTCTGAATTCTTTTTCAGGTGGACTGCTTATTTCCTCTTCGTTTGTTTGGTCTGGTGCCTTTCTACCTTGCTCCTTCATCTGCTGCATATTTTTCTGTCTTCTCATTTTGCTTAATTTACTGTGTTTGGGGTCTCTTTTTCACAGGCTGCAGGTTCGTTTTCCCATTGTTTTTGGTGTCTGCCTCCAGTGATTGAGGTTTTTTCAGTGGGTTGTGTAGGCTTCCTGGTGGACGGTACTGGGAGGGTACTGGTGGAGGGTACTCTGTTCTGGTGGGTGGGTCTTGATCTTGCTTTTCTGGTGGGCAGTGCTGTGTCCGGTAGTGTGTTTTGGTGTGTCTGTGAACTTAGTATGATTTTAGGCACCCTTTCTGCTGATGTGTGAGGTTGTGTTCCTGTCTTACTAGTTGTTTTGCATGGGGCATCCAGCACTGGAGCTTGCTGGCCATTGGGTAGATCTGGGTCCTAGCACTGAGATGGAGATCTCTGGGAGAGCTCTCACTATTGATATTACTTGGGCCGGAGAGGTCTCTGGTGGTCCAATGTCTTGAACTTGGCTCTTCCACCTCAGTGGCTCAGACCTGACACCAGGCTGGAGTACCAAGACCCTGTCAGCCACACGGCTCAGAAGAAAAGGCAGGAAAAAAAAAGAACAAAAATTTTAAAAGCGATAAAATAAAATAATTTAAATTTTAAAATTATTAAAATTAAAAAGCAATTTAAAAAAAAAGAAGAGAATAACCAAACCAATAGACAAATCCACCAATGATAACAAGTGCTAATAACTATACTAAGATAAACATAAAAATCAGAAACAAGTCCATTGCTGACAGCAAACCTCAAGTCAACAGTTGCTTCCAAAGTCTACCACCTCAATTTTTGGTTGATTCGTTGTCTATTAAGGTATTCTACAAATGCAGCATATCTCAAGTTAATTGTGGGAGTGCAATCTGCATTTTCTGAGGCTGCATGGAGAAATTTCCCTTTGTCTCCTTTGTTCGTACAGCTCCTGGGGTTCAGATTTGGTTTAGGTCCCACCTCTTGTGTAGGTTGTCCTCAGGCTTATGTTCCCACCCAGACAGGATGGAGTTAAAGCAGTGGCTGATTAGGGGGCTCTTGCTCACTCATGCTGGGGACAAGGAGGGGTATGTTATTTATATTTGGAATGCAAGGCGAGCCTGCAGCAGCAGATGCTGGAATGACATTGCAACCACCTGAGGCCTGCCGTGTGTTCTCCCAGGGAAGTTGTCCCTGCATCACGGGACCCCAAGTCACTACCTGTGCTTGCACATAGGATTCTTGGTGGTTGCAGCAGCAGCATTAGCATTTCATGCCTGTCTCTCGTGTCCAAGCTTCTAGCCGCTTCTTGTGCCAGTCTCTGGAGCTCGCTTAGGAGGTGCTCTGCCTTCTGTGGGCAGATAGGGAAGGAATCTCCTTTCCTCTCACACCCTGGAACAATTGTCTCTTGCCTCTTAGGCAGGTGCAGAGCCTTTTCCCAGACTCTCTCCTGGCTAGCTGTGGCACACTGGCCCCCTTCAGGCTGTGTTCATGCAGTCAACCTCAATTCTCTCCCTGGGACCTGACTTTTGAATCCCAAGCCTCAGCTCCCAGCTCCCACTCGTCCTGGTAGGTGAGCAGACAAGCCTCTCAGGCTGGTGAGTGTTGGTCAGCACTGATCCTCTGTGTGGGACTCTCTTTGCTTTGCCCTCTGCACCCCTGTTGTTGTGCTCTCCTCTGTGGCTCTGAAGATTCCCTCCCACCCACTCCCTGTCTCCACCAGTGAAGGGGCTTTCTAGTGTGTAAACTTTTCCTCCTTCATAGCTCCCTCCCAGAGGTTCATGTCCCATCCTTATTCCTTTGTCTTTGTTTTTTCTTTTATTCTTTTGTCCTACCCAGGTACGTGGGGATATTCTTGCCTTTTGGGAAGTCTGAGGTCTTCTGCCAGCATTCAGTAGGTGTTCTGTAGGAGTTGTTCCACATGTAGATGGATTTCTGATGTATTTGTGGGGAGGAAGGTAATCTCCCCGTCTTACACCTCCACCATCTTGAAGGTCCAAGCATCTTTTAAATGACGACAGTATCAAATGTTTTGAGCCGTTCACTCAGTGCATCCTCCCAAATGTACACCATTCGGAGGACTGCTGCCATCTATGTCAGTGCAGGTGGGAAATTGGACTCATAGCTGTATATATTGTATTTTCCAAGAAATGAAAACATATTGGAATTAAAATTGTGTGTGGCATTTAGAAGTTGTATCTGAAATACCCTAATAACTCTTAAAATGAATAGACTAGAAAGTTTGTGTAGCAATGAAATACAAAGATGAGCTCCCAGCTCTCAAGACCAACTGCTTTTAAGGTCTGATATTCCATATAACATTATGATTGCTTTGCATTTCTTCTCATTTGCCACATGCCCTATAAATCAATAGAAGAGATTTGCTATAATAGGGGTTAAGGAACTTGCTCTTACTGATAGAATTACTTTAAGAGAATCTACCCCCTTAAGCTATTATAAAACCAAGTTAATAACATTGACTAAATGACAACTGAATATGAGGCAACTTTGTGATTCATGTTATTATAGCCCACTTTTTTTGGGAAAAAATGCTTTTCAGCTCTTATTTTATATTCTCTGAGAAGATAATACATTTTCTCAAATTAAAATGAATGTAAGATGTAGCTGTGACATGTCTCTCTCATTTTTTAAAATTAGATTGTCACACTGCTAAAGTTCTAATTCCCTTTAATTAAGTAACCATTAAAAGGGTTCAAGTTGAGCATTCAAAAAATTCTAACAGATATGAAACAGATTCATTAATCTGGAGATCAGTGCTAATGGCCATGTCGTTACTGTCATTTGTATTCATTTGCCATTTAAAATTAGAGGAATGTCCACTAAAGTTAAATTCTGACCCCATTTTACAGGCAATTGTACAAGTGACAGTTGGAATTGCTGATTGCCAATTTTTCTTCTCTTTGACAGCACTTAGCATATGGTACAAAGATTTTTATGGATTTTGTTTTCAACATCAAAAGTAGTAGTAAAGCTATAAAAATATTTATTTGCCCACTATTAAGTCTGTAATGGAGCCAAACAGCTTACCTGCTATTACTACCTAAAATCTGTTGGCAAGCAACCTATGAACTAGCATGGCCCATGCTTCAAGCCTTTCAAGGCAACCTCATTCTTTGTGAATACAACCAAATTGGATTTATAGAAGGGGTCAGCATCCCCAGGAAGACTGAACTCTTACCTCTGGCAACACTTAAGGCATGGAGAAAGGAAAGACACCCAGAGTCCCATCAAAGTCCTGGTTTCTGCTCTTCTCTACAAGTTTAGCTGGAGACAGACAGGCAAATTATTTAATTTGGATCACAGAGCAGGATGAGAAATACAGATATTCAAATTTACTTTTATTGATTGTGGGTAGATCAGGAGGTTTGAAATGGATTTACATGGATGTCTGCCTAGATGGTCAATTGAGTTCACAATCATGAATTAATGCAGGTCTCCCGCTTGCACTGAATTATGGGGATTTCCTTTCTCAGGTTCCAAATATGTACTTTTTACATGGAATCTAATGTACTTTATAAGAGCTAGACTTTAGAGTCAGAACTGGGTTTGAATCCTACTTCTACCATTTTCTAGTGGTGGGTTTTTGGACCTTAACTTCTCCAAGCTGACATTTCCTCATTTACAAAATCAGCATAGTAAAAGCAGAGATAACTCTATAAGGTGTTGTAAAACTTAAATAAAAATTGCCTATGAAATAGTTAAGCACATAGTTTGGTATATAATTATTCAATAAAACTAGCTTTTAAAAAATCATTCCATACTCATCTAATAAAAGAGAAGAAAATCTGTGTATCCATCAAAAAGCTGTGCCATGCTTCTTCCTCCACAATGTCTTCACTCACTATCTCAGGAATGAAGTAATCTCTCTTTTATCTGCAGGTGTCTCTCAGTGTATATCTCTTTCCTTCTTTCAGTTAATACCTCAGTTTTGTTTACCTCTCATGAACCTCAGGGACACATACCTCACTCCCAGCTCCAGAACTGGTCTGTCTGGTTTAAGAGTAGCATGACATGAAGCAATACAGTGTGTAGATTGAGTGCATGTTCAATGGCTTGACTTGGCTAACTCACATGCTCACTTCCTGACTTTGAGAAAAGTACTTAATCTCTCTCTTCCTTAGTTTCTACAACTTTAAAGTGGTGAATCATAATAATACTAATACCCATATCACAGAGCTTTTATGAACATGAAATGCAGGTGAAGCACATAGAACATTGTCTGCACCTAGTATGTTGCTAGTATTATTAAGGGCAATCCGTTCCTCCTACTTATACATGATTCGGCCATGGCTCATAGACCTAACATAGCCAGACCCAACAACGTACAGTGGAAAAAAGATTCTTTCTTCATGTAACTCTGAGTTATTAGCAAAGAAGCTTATGCTACAGGCTTCCCAGATTTTCCTTCTTCTCTCGCTGTCCATAAGTGGGTCATGTGCCCACTTCTGGCTATGACCCTTGGTGCCATCTTGCTCTTAGCCTGAGATCAAAGGCAACACTGAGAATGACTGGGCAGAGATGAAGACAAACAGTGTCTTTCATCACATAAATAAGCTGCTTTCTATACCTGTCCTGGATCTAATCCTACCAAAGATAGGACATCTCCTTATACTTTAAGTCCGTTTCAGCAAGAGTGTCTATCCTAATTTAACTATCGGCAATGTGGACTTATTACATGCTGTCTTGTATTTTGTAATTTGTGGATAATTTCTACTTCCCCATCCTCCCTCCCACCACCACCAGGTTGTAAAATCTTTGAATTTGGATAGGTTTGTGTAAACATCCTCTCTCTATAACTTCTATGCTATAAAATCTTGAAATTTTTTCTTGAGCTTTCTGAGCCCCAGTTTCTTCACTTCTATACTGAGAAAATAATATCCACCTTGCAAGGTTTTCTGATAATTAGATGATATCTATGCAAAACGTCTACCAGTGTTTAACCCTGATTGTCACTCAGTAAATATCACTTCTATTTTGCCTTGCCCCGTATAATTTGCATCATTTTCTGCTTTACTTCTGGTAGATGATCAACAAATATTCCTTAAAACCACAATTTCTGTTTCTAATTTTGGCATTAGGACTGCAACAACTGCACCATGAATTTAAAAGCATCTTTCTGCAAGATGTGTGAAGTTGGATATCACCTGGGTCAGTACAGACCAGAATGAGGATGCAATTCCAGACCTTTCATAGTGTCAAGCTTCCTCCTGTTCAAGTTTCTTAATCCTCCCTTGCAAACAAGGCCCAGTTCCAATCTTTACTCCTTGGTGAAACTTTTCCTGGCTCTTAAATCCACAATCATCACCCCTGTCTTGGAATTCTGCAGTAAGTACATTCTCATTTACAATTTAGCAGCATGTTTATTAGCCATCTCTTAACATGAGTAACTTATATTCACAACAATAAAAATTTGAAAGCACATTTTCACTTTGCTTTCAATCTCCTGATTGTACTTAAACCAAGTGATAATTATTTACTTATTCAGAAATAATAACTTCCATAAGTATAGAACGTTACTATTCATAAGGAACAACTGTGTCTATTAATCTGTATGATACACTGAACTCCCCCTGTTGGAAAGTAGGCTGGTAGGGTTATCACTATTTAGTAAATGAGGACACAGACACAGAGGGAATAAGCAACCTGTCCATGGTTATATATCTAACTAGAATTCCAGTTGTTCTCCTGGGAACTTGGTCATAGACTTAGCTTCAGATATAATACATTCCCATGTACTCTTCATTCACATTCAAAGAAGAATGACAGAATGCAAGTTAAATCCAGGATAGATCACATCTTGGGTGACAAGTCAAGCCTCAGTAAATTTAAGAAAATTGAAATCATAGCAAGCATCTTTTCTGACCACAATGCTATGAGATTAGAAATCAATTAAAGGAAAAAAATGTAAAAAATACAAACACATGGAAGCAAAACAATACATTACTAAATACCCAAGAGATCACTGAAGAAATCAAATAGGAAATCAAAATATACCTAGAGACAAATAACTATGAAAACACGATGATCCAAAACCTATGGGTTGTAGCAAAAGCACTTCTAAGAGGGAAGTTTAGAGAAATACAAGCTTACCTCAAGAAACAAGAAAAATCTCAAATAAACAATCTAACCATACACCTAAAGGAACTAGAGAAAGAAGAACAAACAAAGCCCAAAGTTAGCCGAAGGAAAGATATCATAAAGATCAGAGCAGAAATAAAGGAAATAGAAACAAACAAAAACAATAGCAAAGATCAATAAAACTAAAATCTGGTTCTTTGAGAAGATAAACAAAATTGAAAAACAATTAGCCAGACTGATCAAGAAAAAGAGGGAGAAGACTCGAATCAATAAAATTAGAAATGAAAAAGAAGTTACAACAGACACCATGGAAATACAAAGCAACCTAAGAGACTACTACAAACAACTCTATGCCAATAAAATGAACAATCTGGAAGAAATGCACAAATTCTTAGAAAGGTATCACCTTCCAAGACTGAACCAGGAAGAAATAGAAAATATGAACAGACCAATCACAAGTAATGAAATTGAAACTGTGATTAAAAATTTTCCAACAAACAAAAGTACAGGACAAGATGGCTTCACAGGTGAATTCTATCAAATATTTAAAGAAGAGCTAACACCCATCCTTCTCAAACTGCTCCAGAAAGCTTCAGAAGAAGGAACACCCTGATACCAAAACCAGACAAAGATACTACAAAAAAGAAAATTACAGACCAATATCACTGATGAATATAGATGCAAAAATCCTCAAAAAATACTAGCAAACAGAATCCAACAACACATTAAAAGGATCATACACCATGATCAAGTGGGATTTATCCCAGGGATGCAAGGATCCTTCAATATACACATATCAATCAATGGGATACACTATATTAACAAATTGAAGAGTAAAAATTGTAAGATCATCTCAATAGATGCAGAAAAACTTTTGACAAAATTCAACACCATTTATGATAAAAACTCTCCAGAAAGTGGGTATAGAACGAACCTACCTCAAAATAATAAAGGCCATATATGGCAAACCCACATCAAACATCATTCTCAATAGTGAAAAACTGAAAGCATTTCCTCTAAGATCAGGAACAAGACAAGGATGTCCACTCTCACCCCTATTATTCAACATAGTTTTGGAAGTCCTAACCACGGCAGAGAAGAAAAAGAAATAAAAGGAATCCAAATTGGAAAAGAAGAAGTAAAACTGTCACTGTTTGCAGATGACATGACACTATACATAGAGAAACCTAAAGATGCCACCAGAAAACTACTGGAGCCAATCAATAAACTTGGTAAAGTTTCATGATGCAAAATTAATGCACAGAAATCTCTTGCATTCCTATACACTAATGATGAAAAATATGAAAGAGAAATTAAGGAAACACTCCCATTTACCACTGCAAACAAAAGAATATAATACCTAAGAATAAACCTACCTAGGGAGACAAAAGACCTGTATGCAGAAAACTATAAGACCCTGATGAAAGAAATTAAATATGATACAAACAGATGGAGAAATATACCATGTTCTTGGATTGGAAGAATCGATGTTGTGAAAATGACGATATTAACCAAAGCAATCTACAGATTCAATGCAATCCCTATCAAATTACCAATGGCATTTTTTATAGAACTAGAACAAAAATTTTTAAATTTGTATGGAAACACAAAAGACCCCGAATAGCCAAAGCAGTCTTGAGAGAAAACTGAGGAGCTGGAGGAATCAGACTCCCTGACTTCATACTATACTACAAAGCTACAGTAATCAAGACAGTATGGTACTGGCACAAAAACAGAAATATAGATCAATGGAAAAGGATAGAAAGTGCACAGATAAACCCAGGCACCTATGGTCAACTAATCTATGACAAAGGAGGCAAGTTTATAAAGTGGAGAAAAGTCTCTTCAATAAGTGGTGCTGGGAAAACTGGACAGCTACATGTAAAAGAATGAAATTAGAACACTCCCTAACACCATACAAAAAAAAAAAACCCAAAATGGATAAGAAACCTAAATCTAAGACCAGACCATATAAAACTCTTAGAGGAAAACATAGGAAGAACACTCTGACATAAATCACAGCAAGATCTTTTTTGATCCACCTCCTAGAGTAATGGAAATAAAAACAAAAATAAACAAATGGGGCCTAATGAAACTGAAATTTTTTGCAAAACAAAGGAAACTACAAATAAGACAAAAAGACACCCCTCAGGATGGGAGAAAATATTTTCAAATGAATCAATGAACAAACGATTAATCTCCAAAATATATAAACAGCTCATGCAGCTCAATATTAAAAAAACAAACAACCCAATCCAAAAATGGGCAGAAGACCTAAATAGACATTTCTCCAAAGAAGACATACAGATGACCAAGAAGCACATGAAAAGTTGCTCAACATCTCTAATCATTAGAGAAATGTCAATCAAAACTAAAATGAGGTATCACCTCACACCTGTTCGAATGGGTATCATCAGAAAATCTACAAACATCAAATTCTGGAGAGGGTATGGATAAAAGGGAACTCTCTTGCACTGTTGGTGGGAATGTAAATTGACACCACCACTATGGAGAACAGTATAGAGGTTCCTTAAAAAACTAAAAATAGAATTACCATATGACCCAGCAACCCCACTACTGGGCATATAGCCAGAGAAACCATAATTCAAAATGACACATGCACCCCAATGTTCTTTGCAGCACTGTTTACAATAGCCAGGTCATGGAAGCAACCTAAATGCCCATCGACAGATGAATGGATAAAGAAGATGTGGTACATACTTACAATGGAATATTACTCAGCCATAAAAAGGAACGAAATTGTAACATTTGTTGAGATGTGGATGGATCTAGAGACTGTCATACAGAGTGAAGTAAGTCAGAAAGAGAAAAACAATTATCGTATATTAATGTGTATATGTGGAACCTAGAAAAATGGTACAGATGAACATGTTTGCAGGGCAGAAATTGAGACACAGATGTAGAGATCAAATGTATGGACACCAAGGGGAGAAAGAGGTGGGGGGTGGTGTTGTGATGAATTGGGAAATTGAGATTGATATATGTACAGTAATATGTATAAATGGATAACTAATAAGAACCTGCTGTATAAAATAGTAATAAAAAAAGAATGCAAGTTAAAGAGAATGGTGTTGAATCTATTTTAATTAAGTCAATAAATTACAAACTTCAGTACTGTACTATTCATAATACATTATTTATGATTTACCTTGCAAATAATTGCAATGTACCAATGCCACACCACTCCTGTTTTTAAAACCTTGGCTTCAGAGTATAAGTACAGGCAGGACACAAGTGTTTCTGTCGGCTGAATGAGGAGGAGGAATTAATTCTTGGCATCTAGACGGCCGTGCTTTTCCACTCTTAGCATTCCTTCCATTTAAGTGATTTTTTGAAAGTCAATTTTCCAGTGGTAAGAATGCTGTGGATGTTATATTATAGGGGATGAAGTGATAATCAATTTTAACCAGCATTTGATGATCAAAACCCTTCTTGATATAATAAGAGTGAACCTTTGCTGCAGCTCAAACAGGGGATTCTGCTCACCTTATTATTCATGGGCACAGGCTTATAGAAGACCCATTACTACACAGGCTTTCGTAATTGCTGCAGCAGGGGAAGAGGACATGGCAGATTGTACTCTGGCTCCTCATGCATCTGCATAAGTGATGCCCACAGTCCTGCTCACATTGCATAGGCCAAAGGCCTCACCTAAGGTTCAGGGAAGCGCAATCTTACATAGGACTGGAAGGAAACTAGTGTTTGTGAATAGCCCTAATGAACATCACAAAGACATGCCCAGTTTCAACACTATTCTAAGCTGTGCAGAAGTCAAGAAGGCCAGCATCCAAGGTTATAATGATAAACCTGTTTATAATAATAAATATTTGATGCACACACACACACACACACACACTTATATATACATAAATACAACATATATTATACTTATGTTATAGATATATAGTATCCTCTAGATACTCAAACACACACAGGTTACTAAAACACACACATGCAGGCGTGCACACACACACACACACACACACAAACAGTATTTATCTGCTCTTTAGCTTTTTATAAATGGTACCCTTCTCTGCCTCACTCATTTTACATCACTTCTACTTCACTCAATATTGGTAAATACAGCAACTTTCTTTTAGTCTCTTCTGTATATCCAACTACTTTCTATTTTAAAGCTTGTATGTATGATGTTGCCTCGCCTATAATGCTCTCTGCACATACATTTACCTGATCCCTGTCCATCCTTCAAGACAAACTTTAAGTTGATACCTTTAGCTTCCAAAACTAGATTATGTTGTAGTCTCAGCGGCCATGGCTCACGGGCCCAGCCGCTCCGCGGCATGTGGGATCTTCCTGGACCGGGGCACGAACCCGTGTCCCTGCATCGGCAGGCGGACTCTCAACCACTGCGCCACCAGGGAAGCCCTAATCTTTTTATGGAAACATTTTTATGTTGCTTATCACAGCCATAATTATGTGAGTACCTAACATTCGATCTCCTTCTGCATTTAAAAAAAATTTACCACAGTATGTCTAGTGTCTAGTACAATATCAGGTAGAAAATTATGTGTTAAATATTTTGCTGAACTAACCAAGATTTCTTGGCCATATGAATGCTATTTCTCAGAGAGTAAAATCTAATACAAATCTCTGTCCATCTCTATCCCTTACCTTAGTTTCTGGTCTTTGTAAAGAAATCATCTAAACAATTAGAATGAGGTCTTTGGAGATACTGATGGCTAAGCTTCCCCTTAAACCTAGTGACAGGGATTTCAGGTGATTAGAGCTTTATATTTTATTTCACCAGAATAACTTTCAAATTATTTACATTCTTAAGCTCTCAGGATAGACATAACAGGATTGCATTCCCCTGTTCTTTTTTCATTCTCCAAACATTTGGCAAAAGATTCAGCATATACAGCAACTACCAACTCTCCTGTCTCTTTCTCGTCTAGGTGTTGAATTGTTGGGTTCACTTTAAAATCTAATCTCAGGATTTATACTGTCCCTGACCTCTTCATACACCTTTCATTCTGTTGATCTCACAAAATCCAGCTTGGTATGGGCTGCTTGGCTTCTTGATTTTCTTCTCTAGAAAATGTTCTGGTTATATTGCAACTCCCAAAACAGAGTACAGATAGCTGGAATCTGTGTTTCTGTCTAAATTTTAAATTTATTATGCAAATTTGTATGCTAAACAAATTCAAAAGTAGCAATGCAGCAAGACTTTATTAGATGGCACAGGACAGACAGTTCTACTTCTTCTCAACTTCCTCTGATAAATGCAAACAAATGAGAACTGTATTAATATGCTATGTTCCTGGCATTGATTTTCCCATCTAATCTACTTCTGTCTTCCTTTTCACTTTGCTATTTTACTTAACATCACTAAAATAGTTTCCCCTGGGTTGAACTTGTTAACCCAATCACAAACAAGGAATAGCAGGAATTTGCCTGTGCATACAAATTACGTAATGCAAACCTTATATTGTCCTCAAGTCCAAAATTTTACCTATTAGGTAAGATCGCAAGTCACCAATTATAATGACTGCTTACCTTTCATTATAATGACTGCTTACACTCTCTGACACATGAAATTTGTCAGAGAGTGTAGCTAATTACTTAGTTCCTCTCTAAAGACCTCGTTCCTTTCTCTGTCACTATCTTGGTTTTCTCCTCTGGACTGTGCCATGTCTCCAGAGATGAAATCTTAAGCCTGAATTTTAATTTATTCAATGAATATGAGAAAAAATGTATTATACAGAAAACACGCATCCAATCTGCTTTGGAGAGATAACTGTCTGGAGGCCAGGACCTCTCCTTGGAGAGGTCATATGAGGCTTTGACTCTGTGGCTTCCCTGTGTGTGAGCCTTGTGACTGCTAACCAACTATGTTTTCATGTACCTTTTTCCTTGAGATCCTTTAATACCTGCAGTATGATTATAGCCAAGGGTTACTCTGGCTTTGCATATAACATTCTTTAAAGTGATTTGTATATAATAATTTATATTTGTTCTTATAGTTTACTTTCTTGGAACTATATTCGTTTTTCCACTTTTCAGGTTTTCATGGGGATAGAGATGAGGGTTGAAGTGAAGGCTGATGCGGATAAAATTGAAAGCCTCTGAATACTTGATTTTATTTTTCCTTAATATTGGTAGAAACTTCAGTCTTGATTAATAAAATGGGCATTATGATATCCACTTTGCTGTAAGAATTAATGAGGTAATTTTATAAAGCACCTGGAATAATATTTAGTACAAATAGTATTCAATAAAGGTGAATATTATTATGCTGAAGCAAATTTTACCTATTATGAGCAACATGAAAACTATACACTGATACTAAGGTAGCAGGTACAAATTTTAAAGCCATGTACTTAAGCAAACAGTGGTAAAATTTCCTTTTCATTTATTCTATAAATATGTTTTGACTGCCCTCTATGTGTCATGAACTATGTTTTATATTGGAGATACAACAACGAATAAAACAGATGAATATTCTTGCTCTCAAAGCAAGGAGACAGGTAATAAGCAACATTTTTCCATATACATATCTTCACATAGAGGCATGTATATATCTAATATACATATCTAATATTTATGTTATTGATTTTCTACTCCCTTGAGTCAGATTTACATGGCTTCCTGTCATGATTTGATGAAATAGCCCTTCCAAATACTGTAACGGATAGAGTAAAACTTAGAACATGTTAGTGAATAGACTGTTTTGATAACTTACATGGCAATAAAAATCAAATTTTAGTTAATTTTAATAAACCTTCAAAAGCTAAAGAGAAAAAATAGGATAGAAAAGGAATATATGAAATTGTTGTATGTGGAAATGTAATTAAATTAGTTGTCTAGAGAAATACCCTTGATCCTTGTCTCCCATCAGAAATTTAGGTTAGGAATCTTTAATCTGAGGTTCATGAACCTTTTAGGGAGTACATCAATAATTTTCAATAGCTTTGAGACTCCTCTAAAATTAGATGCAGGATTTTGTTTTTTTGTGTCTCATGTCCCTCCCCTGGTACTCCTTACCCTGCCCTGGGGAGAGATTCCACAGTTTTCCTGAGATATTCAAAAGGTTTGTGGTGGGAACATTTAAGATCTAGTCTCTTAGCAGCTTTCAACTATATAATACAGCATCGTTGACTATAATCATGTACACTTCTGTGATGATTGTATCATAATATATACATGTATCAAATCAATACACTGTATACCTTAAACTTACATGATTTTATATGTCAATTATATCTCTTTTAAAAAAGAAAAAGACTCATTAAGAAGTATTAATTTAGTCAATAGTTATAGATGCAGGTCTCTCTCAGAGTGTGAGTTATGAGGTTAATTCTTAGTTTAGTGGGCTGTATCTGATCATATAATATACATCTTGCCCTGGACCGTAATCTTCGCCTTCCTCCAGAAGGGTTTACACCAACCAGGCATCAACTTACCTGTAAGAAGAGTTTACTAAATTCAGAATTCTTGGGACACAAGAGACTTTAGTTTTGTCCTAGAAGGGACAGTGACACTCAATAATAAATAGAATACAATGTATTCAGTGCTAGAGTAATACAATAAACAAGTTATAGGCTATTTCTTTATGCCACTAAGATATGTTAACACATTTTTTTCACAAGTTCTTAGGTGTACAATATATATAAGTATTATTTAGCCTCTCTATAAAATCAAGGAGCCCAGATCAGTCTTGGACACAACCAAAACTTACATTTACTGTTAAAAAGTTTACCTTACTCTTAAAAATTTTTCTTTAGATATATTGCTTTATTCAGGATGAGGAAACCAAGGTGCAGAAAAGCTTACCAAAAGTCATATAATCAAGAAAATGTTGTAACCAGTGAAGTTTCCACAAAATGCACTGTCCAAATCAAGAATTTAAGAAATAGAAAACACCTCTGAGATTATGTAGTTAATTCTGTTTATTAATAAAAAAGGCTATTTAATTGCACTTTATTGTTTCAGCATTTCCTCCTATGCATAGTAACTTTAAATGGTTAAACACCTAATGAATTCTGCTGCTAGGATGATGTGATCAAAACAGTTTTCATATCTGTTTACCAAATGCTCTGAAGTGAAAAGTACTATATTATCATTATTCAGGGTAGTTCCACTTTTCATAAAGTCTTGTTCTCAGATGACTGTTATACATCTCCAGAGTATTCTTATTTTGAAATCTCAGACATCCAAGGCACTGATTTCTTTTCTTTGATAATTTTCTGAATATTTTCTTTCATCCAGCTTGGTCTGTTTTTATTCCTGATGAAGTCACTATGAAGAGAGTCTTTAAACATGTAATAATTTATCTTTGAATAGCCTATGCCATCATCTATTCTAGTATCTCATCCTACATAATTGCACTTAAGAAGATCTGACAGTCTTTCAAGCTTAATATTTTAATCAAAATTCACATCTTTATTCACCCCAGTCTTTCTTTAGTTTTTGGGGGGAAGGGGGAGTGGCGGAGGGAAGGCCAGGGGTAAGATACCTCTGTCTTCTTCTAAGAGAATCTACCCAATCTTATTTATTGCTCATTTTGAATCCTGCTGAATGTTACAGGAACAGCAGGTTACATTAGGAGTGTATATGTGAACCTCAGGCAAACCTCAGAAAAGCCAAAGTGAAAAGAAGAGTGAAGATTCTCTTACAAGCCTTTACCAAGTTAATATTTTTTCTCTTTCCATTTCTCTGTAATTTCAAGAGCAGCATTTGTTTTTCTTAAGAGAAGATCCTGGTTCCCTTTGAATTTAATATTGGATTGTGGTGTTCAGAAAGACACTTAGAAACAAAGATTGATAACTCAAAAAATAATCCATCTAATCTAGTAATAATATTAGATAATTTTAGAGTAATGATAATTATATTGACAATAATAGTCATAGCATGCTATATACCAACGACTGTGCTGTCTGGTATGAAAACTATCTATTTAATCTTTGCAACAATAATATGAGACAGAGAATATAATAAATGCTATAACTCTTAAACCTCTGAAATTTCATGTTTTCTCATATACATAACCAAATCTGATCACAACTGATATATTTTGCATTAATCCAGGTAGAGCTGAAAATACCTATACACAAGTTCCAGTCATTGGACATTGTAATATACATGCTAAATATTCCCCATCAGTTTGTTTCCATCACCATGAAATGTCTGATATCCACCTTTTTAAATTTCCAGCTATCTTTCATTCTTAATTTAAAAATCAGAAAAATAATTTTTGTTGGTACAGATTATTTTTGTGATATATTGTTAGAGGAAATTCACACCGGATGTACGAAGCATATTAACATAAATATCCCTGAGGACCTGGAATAGTAGGGAGTTTATTTATTTGTATCTGTATTTTCTAATTTTTATATAATAAACATATATTACTGGTGTAAATTTAGGGTAGTTTAAAATATTGATTTATTTTAAAGAAAAGTCTTTAAAAGCAGAATCTAAGATACAAAGAGTTAGTACAATGCAGTAGTTATAAGTTCTGAAGCCAGACTGTCTGAATTTGAATTCCAGCTTTGCTTTGTGACTTGGGTTAGTGGTTTTACCTTTCTGTTTCTCAGTTGTGTCTTCACTGGGGCTAATGAAACTACCTACCATAGGATTAAATGAACTTTAAATGAGTTAATTAAGGGTGCATAGTATGTAATATCTCACAATTGTATTATAAAATCAACTACCATTATAAGATAAAAATAGTGACTGTGGTGTAAATAACACTATAAATTGAATTCCTACTTCTTATTTCTTTCCCATCTACCTCAAAGTAGCATCCGTGAAAGATTGTCAAAATATCTGAGATGTCCATTATTGCTGCATTATATTGGTATTAGGTGCTAAATCTTTTTTTTTTTTTTTTTTTTTTGATGCTAAATCTTGAAGAGTCTCAGATGCAAGTATCTCTAGAAAGAAAATATTTCAAATTTCCAATTGTTTTATACAGTTAAAATATACCTGGGCTTATAAATAGAAGCTATAGACTTCAGTCCCGTGTCTGTCTCTGTTTAGTTATGAAATGGAAAACAAGTCACTTTATCTCATGATGCTTCAGTATTTTTATCACTGAGGAAAATAATTCCTAAGTCATAGGGTTATTTTAATATCACTATGTAAGTTTTTACAAGAGAAACCATGGAAATTTTAGAAACTATGATAAAAATATCTTCATGATTTCAGGATAGGAAAATATTTATCTGAAAAAGACAAAAGTCAAAAACCATAATAGAAAAAAGATTGGTATATCTGGCCATGTGAAAATGAAATATTCTATCTGACAAAAGACTTTAGAAGTGAAATAAAATATTAAGCTGCAGGTATGAGAAATCACAACCAACAAATATTTAAATACAACCTACATGAAGATTTCCTTTAAATAAATAATAAATAGATAAGTAGCTCAGTTTTTTAAAATAGACAAAAATTTCGAATACACATTCTGATAAGAACCCAACTAGTTAATAAAATGCAAATATTATTAGCAATCATAAGAATAATGCAAATTTAAACATTAATAGAAAACAATCTCATTTCCAGTGAATGTTTTAAAATGAATTTAAGAAATCTGATAACACTAGATTTTAGTGAAGATATAGGGAAAAGGGATACTATTTATTGTTGTAGGAGTATCAATTGCTATAACTTGTAGAGCAAATTAGCAGCATATGAAGAGTTGAAAATCCCCATAAACCTTCCACCTAAGCTATTCTACTTTGATAAAAACTGTGCATTAAGGGCACACATCCAAGGACACTCACTACTTGCCTCTATAAGAAGCAAACAAACAAACAAAAAGCCTACCTGCCCCTCAATAGAATTCATAAATATTCTATGTCTCGTTCATATAATGGAACAATATATTAAGTAAAACAAATTAACTATACTACAGATACCAACATGGATAAATCCATAATATTAAAGGGGAAAAATAAGCAAACTGCAAACAAATAAGTAAAATAGTGCCTTCTGTGTAAGAACTTAACATAAAAACAATATTCTATCCTCTGTATAGACACACATTAAAAGTAGAGGTATAAAAACAGACCTAAGAATGACACACATCAACTTTATGATTGTAGATACTTCTGTAGATACCTATGCCTAATTATTCCTGGCTTGCTGAGAGACTTTTTGGTTTTGTTTGCTTTATCATGGATGGATATTACATTATATCAAATGCTTTTTTGGCAATAATCATGAAGATGATACAGTAGTTTTTCCTCTCCATCTAAAACGGTGCTTAATCATCTGAAGGTTAAATGTTCCTCACATTCTTATGTTAAACTCCACTTGGTACTGATGTTTATTTGTATGTGTGTTTGAGTGATTGAACTATTAGCTTGTTTCTTCTGTTAGAGTCTATTGGCTTATATTTGCTAATATATTAATAGATATTTTTATACCAATATTAATAAGCCAGACTGTGGCTTCCCTGGTGGCTCAGTGGTTGAGGGTCCGCCTGCCGATGCAGGGGACATGGGTTTGTGCCCCGGTCCGGGAGGATCCCACATGCCGCGAAGTGGCTGGGCCCGTGAACCATGGCTGCTGGGCCTGCGTGTCCGGAGCCTGTGCTCCACAACGGGAGAGGCCACAACAGTGAGAGGTCCGCATACTGCCAAAAAAATAAAAATAAAAATAAGCCAGACTGATTTTTCTTTCTCAAATTGCTCTTTTGCAGCTGTGATAACATATTTTAAATAGTTTATGTAAAATGAATATTATTTGGTTTTTGAAGTTTTGACAGCCCTGGCCTATGAAAGTCTTGTTAAAAAGAAAATGAATTAAAAAATTATAGTATATTCATACAATAAAATACTACTCAGAATAAAAAGAAATGAATAATGGATACAAGCAATAACATGGATGAATCTCAAATATATTTATAATAAGTGAAAGAATTCTTACACAACAGAATACATACAATGAGATTCCATTTACATAAAATATTCTATGGTGAGAAAAAATCAAGAAAGTTGTTTCCCGTGGGGAAGTGGCGGGGGGATTTATTGGGAATGATCATGAAATAACTTTCTGAAATAGTGGTAATGTGCTAGTACTCTGTATCCTAATAAGTGCTAGATTTCACAGTTCTACACAATTGCCAAAACTCAGTTTAAATTTTATGCATTCAATTGTATGTAAATTTTACATAAAAAGAAAAATGCTGGAAAAACTGAATTCTAATTAATGATGTGTATCCTGAAATATTTAGGGTGAAGTTTACTGATGTCTGCAATTTATTCTGGCATGCATCAAAAATAAGATGGAATGACGGATAGATGGAAGAATGGATAAATGGATGGATATGTAAAAACACAAATATTGTAAATGTCAATGGCAGAATCCAGGTGGTGAAAATATGAATGTTTCCTGTTCATTTTTTCTATATGTTCAAAACCTTTCATAAAAATATTAGGGAAAAAACTCTGAATATTTTAAAATTTGCCACTAAATAGAGCTTCAGTGGTAGTTTACCACTCTGGTTTCAGCTATCTTTTTCTGTGTCGGTCCCTAAAATTCCCTTTTCTTATTCCAAGAACAGCTATATATTTAAAAAGTTCTTTTGAGCTTCTCAAACATGAAAAAATATCTATAGTTTGAGGAGTTTTCAGAGTACATAATCTTTCATATTTCTATAGAAGGGACAGTCTTTTAAAATATATTTTTTCGCAATCTCCATTTGCTAAATTGATCATATGATACTGTATTCTTGAAAGTTAATACATCCATTCTCACCCTTTTTAAAATTATGGACTCATCTTTGCAGCCCTCCCTCCTTTCCCTTCCATGGACAAATTCTCTAGCAAGCTGAATTTTCAGTGTTTGTTTTTTTTAATGTTTGCTTCTTTCAGACATCATAAGGATATCTCTGGTGTTTATGTTAATACTTATGTTAATCTGGGTCATTTGGATAGTGTAAAACCCATGTGAAATACCTGCTTTCAATTTTGATTTTTCTAGGGAGATTATTTTTTGTCACACAAAAACAACACTTTCTGAGATGCAGCCCTTCATGGGTACTAGATTTCTGCAAGTGTTTCAATATTATCTCACCAACTTGGAGACCCAATCCTTGTCCCTGTCTTTTCAATTCAAACTCTTATGTTACTGACAATTATTACCTTCCAACGGGCAACCACAGCATCAGTTCTTGTGCTGACCATTCTGTGATTCAGTTCTCAGTGCATCGCGGGCATTTATATGGCTTCCGTCTTTTACGTTTAAAGTTTAAAACATAGCTTTTAGGAAGTTAGGCATCTCTAAATGCTTTTCACATTACCTTAATCTGTCAGATTTTCAGAGCTGCAAGTCCCAGTCACCCTTTAACCAGTTCCAATGTGGCCATTATCCCAATCACTCCCCAGAAAATGCTTTTTATTAAGGGTACCATATTGATGGATGTAATGGTCATTTTCTGCACACTTCTTACTTGACCCGCTGAGTAGCTTTCAACGGAGCTGACCACACCATCTTTCTTGAAGCACTTTCATTTCCAGGCCTTTGTGATAGCCCTTCTCTTTGTTTTTCTTCCACTTCACTCTGACTGTTCTTTCTAAATATCCTTTACTGACTTTTTCTCTGCTCCACCTCTGAATGCTGAATGTTTATGACTCAAACTGGGATATTTTATTTTTGTCTATATTCTCACTAGGTTTTACATATGTTAGCTTGCACATTTTATATATAGCCTTGATCACTCCTCTTAGACCCAAATGATATGCAGCCACATAATTTACATTCAAATTTACTATGATTATGACTTCAACCTTAAGATACCCAAAGCCTATCGTTTTACATTCTCACTAAAACTTTTGGTGGCCGTGTGTTCTCAGTATGTCACAACGCTTTAAAAGTTCCTCTTAGTTCTTGGTTTTCTTATACTTTACATGTTCTATCCATCCATTGCCATCTCCTTTTTTGCTTACCTACAAAATATTGTATATCCATAATCTTACACTTCTCATATTAACAGACACTATACGGGTCTAAGTATCAACACCTTTTATCTGAATTACTATAATGGCTTCCTAACTGCTTTATTGCCGTTTATCTTTCCTCCAGTCAACTACACCAAAGAGCAAGAATGCATATTTAAATCAGAAAATAAGATTATACTGTTCCTGTGTTGTTATGCCCTCCAATCATCATTTATTGAATTCAGGAGAAAATCCATGACCCACTCTCTCCTCCGATTCCATGTCATGCTATACCTCCTCCCTCTTCATTTATGATGCTCCAGCCACACTGGTCTAATGTTACAGGAATATACCTAGCTTCTTTCTGCTTTCTAGTTTTCACAGTTGATATTCCATTTGTCTGACGTGTTCTCTGTTTCCATAAGTGGTTGGCTTTTTCTCATGATTTAGGTTTTAGTTCAACTGTAACCTATATGTTTCTATTTAAATTACAGCTCTACTAACTACTTGGCTTCTAAGGAAGGTTACCCACTGCCCCCCCTCCTACTCCTGAGGGATCAGTTCTGCATAATAATGGATTTGGGGAGGATCAAGATTTTATCAGGTCATAAAATATATAGCTGCGTTTTTTTAAAGAGTTTTCTCACCTTAGACTTTCATAATTAAAAAAAGCCATTCTTCTGGTCATTCCTTAAATGGAAAATAGCTACCCAAAGATAACTTGTCTTGTGTCACCTCCACCACAAGACACACACACACACACTAGGAGCATTTAGTATTTGGGGTGGGACAATCCTTCCTTGTATGGGACTGTCACACACATGGCAACATCTCTGGCCTCCTGTCATTAGTACCAGTAGTGCCCCCTTGTCATTATGATAAACCAAAAAGACCCATACACATTTTCAACTATCCCCTAGAGGGATGGTACTGCACCTGGTTGAGAACCCAAAGAAACACACAAACAAAAAACAGCTAATAGATTCTGTTGAAGAAAAATGAGTTTCATCTCTACAAGCACCCTATCATGGTTGATAATATTATACATGTAAGAAGATATGGAAGCTCAGAAAAAGAAAACAGTTTGCCTAATACGTAAATGGTGAGTGAAATATCAAATGAGAATTTGCAGAACTCCAAAGTACACCCAACATTAGACTACTTCTGCCCACAACATAGAGCAAAGTAGTGGTAAGTGCCTTGGGTATTACAATGAGTGAGATAACACCTGATTCTAGGGTTCAAGCAAGGCTTCTTAGACAAGAGAGAATTTAACCTGATACTTGAAAAATAGCTAACAGTTTAGCTTATAGAATGGTATCATTCAAGCAGAGGGACTATCATTAGCAAAAAAGAAATACGGGAAAGCCCATAGCAGGTCCTGAAAACAATAAACAATCCAATTTGACTATTGCGTGCAGGGGAGCACTGAAAGCTTTTTGGAAACACAGGTTAGGGCCATATTATGGAAAACTTTAAGGAATTAGTACTTGATTCACTAGGCAATAGGGAACCTTCGAATGTTTTTGAGAATCAATAGGCTAACTGAATGGAAGAGGAGAGTCAGAAGAGAAAAGAATGTTAACTCTTGACCACCAATCACTTTTAGTCCCCTAAGTACAGGCCAGCTTTCTTACTGCTATAAATGAGGTGGATAAGATATCAGGCTTTAGATTCAGGGAGTGTCTATTTGAAATCATGTTTACTCAGTTGTGTAATTCTAAGCAATTTATTTTATTTTTTTCTCAATCTTGACTTCTTTACCTGTAAAGTGGAATTCATAAGAATTTTGTATACTGCTACAGCATAGATAGCACCCAGTAAACTACAGCTATTGCTATAAATATTATTGTTAGGTATTTGTTTCCTGGAGAGCAAGCTGTCTTAGATGGCAGAATTCATTAATGCTTTTTGGACTGTGGTACACGTGAGGCTCTGCATGTGAATTCTGTGATACCACCTCAGAGAACAATTAGATGCTGCCAATAATTGAGACCTAACACTGTGTGTGTGTGTGTGTGTGTGTGTGTGTGAACATGAGTTGGAGTGCCAGCTATCAGTTCACTGTGGTACAGTCTGGCTTTTTGATGCTCTTCAATGATGTTTGAATTGAATCAAGAGATAAAATCAAATATCCCAGTGGATATTTGAAAACTATGTAAGAAAATAAATGTGAACAAAGTAACACCTACACCTGACCTATACTGGAAAGTCAATAAATGATTTCTTTCTTATTTTTTTGCAAACTGTCATCTCTATAAATAGAAAATAGTGATAATTAATCCAATTCCTCAAAAACCATCACTACCTATTAATAATCAAGAACTAAACCACTATTTATTGAGCATCTACTATGTACCAAGCACTTGGACCGTGTTGTCTAAATCCTGCAAGATGAATGCTATTTGAGTCTTGGGAGAAAACGCTGTTCCTTACATAGCATAACTTGGGCTTGTCACTGGGTTTTTTCTAGCTCCAAAGGAACTCTTTTATTTTATTTGCTGCCTCCCCATATCTGTTTGACTTCCCTGCTTTTACAACCAGGACCTAACCTGACAAATCTATTCAAGGATTCTTTGTACTATGCCAGGCTAAGCTTGGTGCAGCTTGCTTCTCACTGTTTTAAGAGATGCTTTCCAGCCTTACAACTGAGATTATTGAGTTCTCAATGAAGAACTGAATGAGATACAAAAATTAGAGCAGGAAATATTTCCTTCTTGTTATATCAGTGGGCTACATGTAAAGTGGTAGCAGTTGGTGGAGGGAAATATCTTGAGAAAGCAGGATAATTCATCAAGGATTCTGACACAGCTATTTGAGATTATTGAGTTCTCAATGAAGAACTGAATGAGATACAAAAATTAGAGCAGGAAATATTTCCTTCTTGTTATATCAGTGGGCTACATGTAAAGTGGTAGCAGTTGGTGAGGGAAATATCTTGAGAAAGCAGGGTAATTCATCAAGGATTCTGACACAGCTATTTAATAGTTAATAGTTAAAGCAAATAGACAAGTAATTAAGAACGTTTTTCAAAGTATTTCTTTTGAAAAATAACTGACTGACTCATACATTATTCCCATAACTTTCCAATGCTGTCTATTCTTATATCCTGGATGGCCCATTGGATAATTAGATTAGCACTCCTTCCTAAGTGCAATCATAATAACTTATACTTCTCTCACTGTAGTGTTTATCACACTATTTATTGGAGCTGCCTCCCTATTTGTCTGAATGAATCTCCATAATTTAAGCTCTGTAAAAACAATGTCCATATCTGTTTTCTTTATATTATATTCCTAGGAACTCATGTTTTCTAACTCTTTTCAGATTTTGAAATAAATAATAATAATCTCACCAATCTCTAAAACCCCCAAATGGTGTTGGCATAGAGTGTTTCCTGATTCAAACCTACTAAATCCAGGTCACTAGTGTTTGTGTATCTCACATGCTGAACTCCTTCCATCTGATGAATTATGGTTACAGCTAGGGTGGTATCAAAGAGAGCATTCTATATCTCAATAGCCACATGTATTTTGTGACTCTTCTATCTGTTCTACCCTTTACATCTGTTGGGTGAAATTTTAGTCATCTTAATGCATTAGACTTCAGAGAAGTCCAGCCAGTTGTAATCCAGGAGGTTTGAATTCTACACTAAGAAAACTCCATATCCCTTCAGATTTTCTACTAATACTACAGCCAAGAATTCTTTTTTGCTGCCATGCTGCATCAGGGACAGTCTTTAAAAGAAAGGAAACAGTAGAGTCAAGATATAGAGAGAAAGGGAGAGAAAACTAATAACTTTCTTGAACCTATAGAATAACCGTGTCTGAATCCAGACAGCAACATGAACAGCTTTTTAAACTAGCTAAAAAACACCTTTTTTTCTGCTTAAATTAGTTTAATTGGATTTCCATAAAAAGTATAAACCTCCTGCCTCTTTTCTTCTGACCATATCTACATTAAAATGTTGATTAACTATTCAGCTTGTATCTGTCTTCCATGAATTTAGGTAAATACAGGATCCTGTCAAAGACAAAATGCATTTATTAAACTTGTCCCAGGGCATGGGGCCAAGCAAGGAAAAGAGATCAGGAGCAATAACCCCTAGCCTCAAAGAGCTTCCAAATGGAGAAGAACACCATTCTTACAGATATAAACTAACTAGAGAAACACATGAGAAGTTTATGGGAATAAACTATAGATTCTACTGAATCTATTAACAGGAAGCGTGTCTATCACTCAATGTTCGAGAAGAATGGTGAGTTTCATATCTTGTAAATACGTCACTACCACTTCCTTATCATATGATAATCATCTATAACTGATGCAGCGTTTTTTCCCAATAAATATATAAAAGACCTCAGGAAAAAGATGTCATCTAGTAAGAAAGAGAAAAACAAATATTGTATAGTAATGCATATATGTAGAATCTAGAAAAATGATATAGATGATCCTATTTACAAAGCAGAAATAGAGACACAGATGTAGAGAACAAATGTATGGATACCAAGGGGGAAGGGGTGGGTGGGAGGAATTGGGAGATTGGGATTGACACATATACACTATTGATACTATGTATAAAATGGATAGATAATGAGGGCATACTGTATAGCAGGGGTCCCTGACCCCTGGGCCACAGACTGGTACAAGTGCCTGGCCTGTTAGGAAACAGGCTGCACAACAGGAGGTTGAGTGGCGACGACTGAGCGAAGCTTCATCTGACACTGTCCATCACTCGCATTATACCTGAACACCCCATGGAAAAGTTTTCTTTCACGAAACTGGTCCCTGGTGCCAGAAAGTTTGGAGACCACTGCTGTATAGCACAGGGAACTCTGCTTAGTACACTGTGGTGAGCAGAATGGGAGGGAAGTCCAAAAGGGAGGGGATATATGTATACGTATGGCTGATTCAATTTGCTGTGCAGTAGAAACTAACACAATGTTGCAAAGCAACCATACTCCAATAAACACTCCCTAACACCATACAAAAAATAAACTCAACATGGATTAAAGACCTAAATGTAAGGCCAGACATTATAAAACTCTTAGTGGAAAACATAGGCAGTACACTCTATGATATAAATCACAGCAAGATCCTTTTTGACCCACCTCCTAGAGAAATGGAAATAAAAACAAAAATAAACAAGTGGGACCTAATGAAACTTAAAAACTAGAAAGAGAAAAACAAATACCATATGCTAACACACACACACACACACACACACACACACACACACACACACACACATATATATATGTCATCTAAAAAGAAAGAAAAAAATGGTCTAAAGAACCTAGGAACAGGACAGGAATAAAGACACAGACATAGAGAATGGATTTGAGGACATGGGAGGGGAAGGGTAAGCTGGATCGAAGTGAGAGAGTGTCATGGACATATATACACTACCAAATGTAAAATAAATAGCTAGTGGGAAGCAGCTGCATAGCACAGGGAGATCAGCTCTGTCCTTTGTGGCCACCTAGAAGGGTGGGATAGGGAGGGGGGAGAGGGACGCAAGAGGGAGGGGATATGGGGATATATGTATACGTATAGCTGATTCACTTTGTTATACAGCAGAAACTAACACAACATTGTAAAGCAATTATACTCCAATAAAGATGTTAAAAAGTTAATTTAAAAAATGTAATTGTATTTTAGTGCATGATTAGAAAATACGTTTTCTCCTCAGCACCAACTATGAGCAATTGATACATTTTACCCGATGTAGTGAGTTGAAAGGACTTTTGAGGACACAGCCAGTATGAGTGATAAAGATTATCAAGATTGATGATAATGTCTGGAAATGGGTAACAATGTTTAGGATACTATTTATTATTCTTGCCTTAGTGTGAATGTATTTGTCAACTTCTTTCCTGAGAGCAAGTTTTGATTAATGAAGTGGGCAAGAGAGTAAGAGGCCACTCAAGACAAGAGAGAGGCCTAATAGGGGAAAATACAGTAGAAAAACTTAAAGTGTATAAGTGAAAAACAACTTTGTTTCATAATTCCTTAGGCAAAATACTCATTTTCATTTCAGAATTCAGAAAAGGTAAAAAATTCTTTAGAAGGAAAAACAGTGAAAGAAGTTATATTTATATTTATATTTCCAAGTATAAGGGAAGGCATGTGACCAACTTTGCCACATCATGTTTCCTCCCCATTCCCCATCTCTCCCGTCCTAATTTATGCCTCCCTCCTCTCTTTCAATTTCTGATGAACCTTCTGAAGAAAGCTTGCTCCTGATCAGAAGAAATTCCTCCAGCCAACCTGGCTTCCAAAGCAGAAAACCAGGAATTAGCAAGCTTTAGACTTCAGATATAAGGATAAAGTAAAATGGACCAGGACACATGACTGAATATAGTTATTTTACTGTAGTGCTACATTTCTTTTCTTTGCCAATAATTCTGACTTTTATAATACCAGTCATGTTGCTTTCATCTTTCAAACACAATTCCTTGTTGAGAGACTCATAAAAGTTACAAAAGGAAATATCTGGTGAGTTAATCAGAACAATTTTTGTAATTAATTTTGTAAAGGTAAAATGATTACTCCCAATCAACTTTTCAAGTCAACAGTTAATCACCTTATAATCTGGTGCATCCTTGTCTGCTACAGAGGTGAGGTAAAAAATTAATACAGAACAACAATTATACACCTATATAGGAATTATATTAAAATACTATTCTTATGACAGACAGGTTCTTTATATTTTCCAAAAAAATAGCTGTAGCAAATAAGTACAATGAAAAAATTAGGTCATATACATCTTTCTAAAATCCTCTTTTGTGGCACTCTGCCAAAAAATCACATAAGTCACAAGAAGTCCTGAATTATCTTGGCAATATGTATTTTGTATATACCTTTTCAGCCAAAGCCAAGCTAAAGTATCCCATCAAGACATTCTTCTCCAGCCCTTCCTGATTAAAAATAGAAATATTAAAAAAGATGACAATACAAGTAATGATAGTAAGAGATGAAGAACTATGTCCAGCATCGAATTAAGTTATTTTATTTGCCCATAATTAATTTCAAATCAACATAAATATAAAAATTAAGAGTATATAATTTGTTCTGGATTAAATGTTTACTGCTTATTCAACTTGCTGTGATTCTTTCCAGCTCCTTGTTATATAAGTGTTTATTTATTAATATAGCATCCTCCTGATCTTCTGTATGGACCACCCTGGTGAAGCCAGTTTTGATTGCTTAAAATATATATGTAATTACTTTGCATATTCATTAAATAAAAATTATTGATTTCCTACTCTTATGACAGCTATCTTCTAGGTTCAGGAAATATGGCACTGAATATAAGAAAGCCTTATTCTGCAGGAGCATGCTTTCAAGTGAGAGATAATAGCAATAAGATTATGTAAAATTGTGATTAGTGCTATTAAGAAAAGCATTTTTAAAACTGGTAATATTGATCTGATTTTAGGGGCACAATGGGATCAGGGAAGAGCTCTTTAAGGAGGTTAGAGCTGAATGAGCTAAGAGGTAATCCATGAGAAGATCCAAAGTAAGACTATTCCAGGCAATGGTATAGCAATTACAAAGATACTGTGTTTGCCCTATTCAAGGAAGAAAAATGAAGGCTAGGATTAGTAACATGCAGTAGGTTAGAGTTATGCAAGGCAGACCTACACAGTTATGTGGGGCTAGGAAGATTATGAAAAGGTGTTTTGATTTTCTTCTGCACATGGTCGGAAGACATTAGCACTTCAAATATATGTCACTTTGACTGTTTGGTGGGCCAGTTAAGAGGGTATTGCTATATTAAGAGCAATAAACAGCAGTGTACCTGAAACTAACACAACATTGTAAATCAACTATACTTCAATTAAAAAGTGTCTATTAAAAAATAAAAAATAAGTATCAATAATCATTAAGACCTGATAGTCTCTGGATCAGACATGTAGCCATGAAAGTCATGAGAAACAGTCAAATTTGAAATATACACAATATATATTGTTAAGTGGAAAAATGTAACTGGAATATCATATCTGTAACATGCTAACTTTAATATGAATAAGAGGTTAAATAAGAAAATATATATGTATCTGCTTATTAATGCAAAAAGGATAAAACAGCAGAAGTAAATCCAACCTTATCAAGGTGAATGGATTAAACAATCCAATGAAAGGAGACTGTCAGACTAGATACAACAACAATATCCAACTCTGTGCTCTCTATAGGAGACAAGTTGTATATTCAAAAATACAAAAGATTGAAAGTAAAAAATGGGGTAAATGTACTCTAAGCAAACAGTAACCATAAGAAATAAGATTGGCAGTACTCATATCAGAAAAAATAAAAATAGACTTTACAACAAAAGAAAGATGTTACTAGAAATAAAGATGGACATTTTATAATGATAAAACGATGAACCCCAAAATGTTATAATAATTATAAACATGTATGTACCTAATAACAGAGCACCAGAATGCATGAAGTAAAAATCAAAAGGAGAAAAGAAACAGAAAATTCACAATTATAAAGATTTTAATATCACATTTTCAATAACAGATAAACAACTAAGCAGAACATCAGCAATACTCTAGAGGACCTGATAACAGTATAAACCAGGCAGATCTAACAGACATCTGCAAAACATTCCCCCCCAAACAGTAAAATCCATATTCTTCTCAGTAGATGTGTGATTAAAGAAATAACAAAACCAGGGACCTAAAATTTGTATAAATGATAGTACATTTACTGAGACTGGAAATACTGGAGGTAAGGAACGTTTGGAGGAAAAAACAGATACTGGAATCTTCAGCAAGAAGGTGATACTTAAAACGACTGGACTAAGTGAGACCATTTAAGGAGAGTTTATAGAGACTGATGAAAAGTGGTTAAGAACTAAGTCTTAGGGAATAATGGCATTAAAAAGGTTAGAAAAAGGAGGAAGAACAATGGCTCCTACTGAGAGAGATTGGTTGGTTAAGAGGAAAATTCAGGAGAGGATAATATACTATAAGCCAAGAAAAAAATCTTCCCCCCCCGACAAGGGACTGATACAAAATGTTACGCATTACTGAGAAATTGAATAAAATGACGGCTGAGAGTAACCACTGGATATAGCAGTATTGCATTCCTTGAAGACCTTGACAAAGGAGGTTTCAGGGAAGTAGTGGGGTTGAAAGACTAACTGGTGTGGGTCCAAGTGAAAAGGCATGGAAACTGAAGAAGTAGAAACAGGAAAGAGAGAGAATTTTTGGAGGAGATTTCACTGAAAGAGAACTAGAAATGAAGCATAGTTACAGGGGGTGATATGTTAAGGAAACATTTTTTTCTTGCTTTGTTTTTACCGTGGGTGTTATTTAAACTAATTTTTATGGTGATGGCAATGACTGAGGAAAGCATAACGTTAATCATGCCGGACAGAAGAAGATAACTGAAATAAAGTCCTTCTCAAGGCAAGAAGGACTAAATTCAATGCAGAAGGGGAAGGTTTGAACTGTCAGAGAAGAGTTTGTCTCTTCTAATAGGAAGGAAAGCAGAGTTTTTGGAAACAGTTGTAATATTTGATGGTGAGAAGATGAGGAGATTATTTTCTCACTGCTTGTATTTTTCTTCCTGAAATATAGAAAATTATATCCCCAGCTGAGAATTAATAATCAAAAAAAAAAAAATGAATGAAGTTGGAGAAGATGGAAGAAAGTTTAAACAGCTTTCTCAGAAAGAACATAATAAAGTGGTTAGTGAAATGTGATAGTATTAAATAGTTCCAAGGTCGTCCTTCACTTTTATGGTCATAAATGTAAAGTGGTAAAGTCCGTAGGTATCCATATTCAGCTTCTTTTTACTGATGTGTAATATAATTGGATTGAACCAAGTTGGCATTTTACAAAGGAAGAACAAAAGAAGGAGAGAAGTGAGTTGAGGATTATACCAGGGAGCAAATATAGTAATAGACAAATGGAGTTTGAGCTACATAAAATGAGAAGAACATGAGGAAGTAGAGAGTAAAAACCTAAAAGGGACTAATTGATTGGAAGTCAAGTTGTGAGTCAAATAATTATTAGAATTGGAGAACTGTAAAGATAAGAGGTAAAGATCAGAGAATGGGAGACTAGAATATCAAGATTTGGGGGCAATGGTACAGATATTTTTAATGATAAGAAGCAGGGACCAACCAGAGGGTGGAGGCTATGTAGAATGAGCAAAGAGATTAGAAATTGGATGCCTAGGAGCTGAGAATCTATAGTGTTGGATTAATGGATGTTGATATCACAATGGATATAGTGACAAAGAGAAAACATCAAGTAAAATATTGAAATTTTCATGAATAAGGAAGTAATTATGAGAATCATAGGTAACTAAAATATTTGATAGCATGAACTTCAAAGGAGCTAGTATTTTATGTATGTATGTGTGTATACATGTATGTATATATCTCTTTATATTTGTTTGTTTGTTTTTATAGAGAAGGTCAATTGAAACAGCAAGGAAAAGCAATATGAATACCCACCTTACCTCCAGGCCCTGTGCTGACATGGGACCTAAGGAGGAAAAAAGAAAAAAACACGTCTCACTTAAGAGAACTCCAGGGAAAACAATGTTTTCTGGGGATGGCCAAGTTAGAATAAGAAGACGAAAGGAAGATATATGCTATCCTTAATCTCTGTGCTTTAGCTGAATTCTTAAAACTGAGATTTTTCAAGTTTTGGAAATCTGCCTATTTTCCAAATTGGAAATCAATGGACATAGAAAGAGGACGTTCTAACCAGTGCATTTTTGTTATGGAATATCCTTTTTCTTCTAACCAGGCAGAATGCAAAGTGTGACCCTACCTCAGCCCATTTGTCTTGCTCTGTGATGGAGAGTTCCTTCCCTAAAATTTAATTTGTGGGAATTGCTTATAAATGTGTCCTGGGAACAATTTTGATTAAATCCAAATAAATGATAAATAGCATTCTTACGTCCATTTATATTTATTTCTCCTTTGTTAACCATGTTGGCAATACCTCAAAATTTAGTGCTATCTGCAAATTTCATTAGCAGGCAATTTATTCCCCCCTGGAGATGATTAATAAAGATGGAAAATAAAACCTGACCTCGTGCCAAAGCTCCTGCAGCCCCCCTACTAGCCACTTCCTTACAACTGGACGCAGTCCCATTTATCACCACCTCCCTTTGCACTGGCTCAGCCAACATGCCAAATGATGTGACAGTGCTCACATCCAAGCCAACTTGAAACAGGTTGGAATACTAACTTTTCTGGAACACTCCATTAAAGGCTTCCACTATTGCCCCAATAAAACACAGATCGTATTTCACAACGCTACTATCTTTATCCTTCCACAAACACACACAATTTTTGGCATCATTAATTTTTTACAAGTCCATATAACCATATTACTTAGTCTATTTGTTCTCTGGGTGTTTATAGATTCCTTTTAAATATCTGGGATGTAAATTAAAAAAAAAGACATTACACATATCGTATCACACTGATTACTGTCTTCTGTTTGAAGTTTTGTACTGTCTGTTTCTCCTCAATTGCTTGGCATTTATTCCAGTTCTTAATGATGTTTCAAATATTCTTCTAAGTAGTTTAACAAATGTCGGCCCACTTTTCCTACCCTTAAGTGATTGTGAGTTAGACAATTCTGATATTAATATTCTCTGAGTTCAAGTTTAAATATAACCATGGGATCAATTGGTTTTTGGTTGTTTTCTCTCCCCCCACCCCCGGTTAATATCTTTTGTTGAGGAATTCTCACATAATTAATAGAATCACTTATGAAATTAGTCTGATTTGGTCATTAAGGCTTAGAATACTAGATTAATCTTTACTTTTCAAGTTTGTTATTTTTTTAATTAAGTAGCATAGTCTGTATTCTTTTTACACAAGTCAAAAGTTAATTTGAGCTATTACACTGCAAACCTGATTCAAAAATCAGTTCACCATAGAAAACACTTTAACTGCAATAGCTGGGATTTTTATCTTTTGTCTCATTTTTTCTTTCTCTTTTTTTGCTTATTTCAACATAAGAGTAAAATTTCACTATTAGGTATGTTCAAAAAAATCTGTCTGAGACCCAAACTGGTCTTAAAAAATGTTTGAAAACCTTATTAATTTTATGTAAATGCTAAAACAAACTAATTCTTTCAATTCCTATTTTTTATTTTTAAAAATAATAATTCCTTCAGAATTATTTTATAAAACTCTCTAAAATATCTGCTTAAAGGAAAACATAGTAATTGGTAAATAGCTTTTACAAACTCTTATTGTTAGCATATATTTAATAATCTTGATAAAGACTGAAAGAAATTGAACATTACATCATCTCTGAAAACCAACTGTGAACTTTTAAATAAATTAAAGAATATCAGAGTGAATACTTTATATTCACCAGCAGCACTAGAGAACATCTTATTACATTATTAATGCATACATACTGAACATCCTCAGCTTTTCTGATGTAACTGGTTGTTCTAAGTCCTTGAGACTTTTTGAAGAAGTGTCATTATAGTTAACAGACTAGTAATTGAAATATTCATTATGTATCACAAATTTTTATATATGTGTTTTAATATTTCCATTTCAATTTTATCATAGACTGAACTGCTAGTATAATGATGGAAATAACGGTGTTTATCTGATCATTCATTTCCCAAGAGTTACAAAATTACAAAGGGGAAATGAAAATCACCATGACATGAAAAAATTTACTAAATAGTTGATTATTTATAAAATTAGCTTGCAATAAATATACTTTCATACTTGAAAGAACACTGATGGTTGAGCTGGTATGAAAGTTTTTATTTATTTATTTATTTTTTAAGCAATGACATCTTGCTTAGGTCTCATGAAAGTATATACATTTCCATGATCAGGTTTAGCTTAAAGACCTGCAATGAGAAATGAAAATAGCAAAGCAAAATGCCAGGAAATAGGAATATTTAGAGATGAAGGGTCAGGCAGAGGTTATTGTAGGTGAATCACAGTAACTGAGACTGGAAAGAAAGCTTGGAAACCAAGTGTGAAGAGTGTTGAGTAGCATGCCAAGAAATTCAACTTCTTGTGATAGGAAATTTGAAGCTGTTAAAGGATTTTACCAAAATTATACAAATAAACTTGAGCTACAGAACAATTAATCTGCCACAGAATGGAGGCTGGCTGAGAAAAGGAAGAGATATAAGGCAGGGAATTAGTTTTATAAATACTGCAAAAGGCCAGTCCAGAGTAATTAATATACTCAACAAATATTCACTGAACTTCTACTATCTGTCAGGCACCCTTCAATGTGATCAGAATAGAGATGTAAACAAAACAGAACAAAATCCCTGACCTCATGGGGCTTATACTTCAGCAGCAAGAGCCGGACAATAAACAAAACAGTAATAAATAAGTAAATAATTGTGTGAGAAGACGTCAAGTGATTTGGGAGCAAATAAAGAGGGAAAGGAACTCAAGAGTATGAGATGGGAAATGGGGGAGTTATAATTTTAAATAAGTTACAGTAGGCTTCACTGAGAAGGGACATTTAGGGAAAACTTGATTGAGTAGATATTTGATAGCTGGCAGAAACATGTATCAGGCAGAAGCAAGTGCCAGGGGAAAGGCCTTAATGCAGAAATGTATCAGAATATTCAAGGGAGAATCAGGAAGTCAATGCAGCTGGAGTAAGGTGAGAAGAGTAGAAAGGGAAACATTGGAGGAGAACTAAGAACACTGAATAGGATGCTCTAAAGATAGCCTTTGCTCTGAGGGAAGTGGGAAGCTACTAGAAGGTTTGAAAGAATGACATGATCTTATGGTTTAAGTAAATAAATATTTTAAATAAATAATTATGTTTTAAAGAAATAACTATAACTGATATGTTAAAAATAGACTGTCAGACAGGAGCAGGGCATAAACAGAAACCAGGAGACTCACTGAAATAACAGAAGGTTAAAATATAGAGGTGACTTGAACCAGAGTTTTAACAGTGGATTAGATGACAGGTGATAACAAGGACCTGAATTGGGATGGCATTAATAGAAAGGAAAGGGTTTGAAATAAATGAAGCTGGATACAGCTTATTAACTGTAAATATGGGATGCAGATGAGGGAATATTTAATCAGTACTCTCAGTTTTTTACTTAGGATGACTGAGAGCACTGCATTAACCTTAACAGAAACATGTAAGTCAGAAGAGGGGGCTAGCTTGAAGAAAGAACAACTGGTTTTAATCATACTAAATAGGAGAAGTTAGTGAACTCTAACAGAGCATAGAACTCTGAAAAGATGTTGGAACAAAAAACTACATATACACATAAAATTATGGACAGATACAGGTGTTGTGGACCTGAAATTTATCAATTTGGAAGGAGGGCACCTTTAAGAAAAATAAAGGAATATTGCAAATACAAAATTCTGTTTGGGAGTTTGGAAATGACCCATGAAAGTGAGAGGCACAGAAGCTTAAACATCACTATGAATCCATCTCTGGTGATACCACAGAATGGCTGAAATCTCCAAAGGAGTGCATTAAAATTGAATATTACTTTGGGGAACAATCAAAGGAGACACTCTTGAAAAGAAAAGGTGGAAGAAGAACCAAGATAAAGCACCATCATTGAAGTCCAGGTTTTGATTTTAAGAACTAAAAAGGTGATTGGAATGGCCAAACGTCTATAATTGTCTATTTGACAAACACCATGATAGATGCTGGGAGCCCGTCACCATGGGACATGATGATTAGGGTCTATTTCAAGAGACTCTAGTGAAAGCCAGATTGGAGAGGGTAGCAAATGATCCAGAAGACAAAAATGAGAGAGCACTCATTTAAAAAACATATCCAGATGATTACCTGATTTTTTTATTTCTCATAAGTATAGCTTATCATAAGAAAATCACTGCTTTAATTGTTGAGTATGAAAATATACTGACTCTGCAAATACATTAAATTTCTTACCCCTGAGAGGCAACTTAGCATATCTGAGACCAAGGACTCTCTAATTCCCTCAGAGACTTTTGTGCTTAACTGATCTATATGTCTTTGAATAATTCATTTGAATTTACTCATAGAGTTCGCCTCCATTTTTTCTTCCCCCCCGCCACCCCCTGGCCAGCATGTTCCCTGCTCCCTGAGAGCTTAAGAAAGTTATAAAAAAAAATCTTCCATTGCTTCTTATTTACACAATTAAACAAGTTTCATTGAAAGTAAGTTTTATTAATTTTCAAAACGCTAATTTTCTAAACTGTTAGGAAAAGTCAAATATGCTAAAATTACACTCTTTATTTTCATTGTTTTTCTTATATTTTAGTGATTTGATAACTTTATTGTCACTTTTGTCTGTTTTGTATAAGGTAGGGCAATTTAATAGAAATTTTACCATTTGTGAATTAATCAAAATATTACTGAGTAATAAGGAATAAAGGCAAAAGTGTTTTTCTTCTAGATACAATATAGATTTTAAAAATTGTTTATCAAACACACACACACACACACACACACACACACACACACACATTCTCTCTAAATCCATGAGAACTGTGTTTTTGTTTTACCTGAATTTCTCTAAGAAAAAAAAAGCCTCAAACTGACTAAACAAGAAAACTCCTTTTTAAAAAGCATTTCATTTTCCCCAATGGCTTATAAAATCTCTATGTAATCTTAACTTCTCTATTTTCAACCTTAATCCCAAAGTTCAGAAATAAATCAACCAGCTACTCTTACATAATCATTGTCAAAGCTTACAAAGATTTTTCTTGAAAATAATATTTTGAGTCTTAAGGCACCCTCATTTTCTTGAAGCTGGGTACTATGTCAGATCATATCTTTGGTATCACCAATAGCAACTACCTTTTTTTTTCCTTTTCTCTCTCACAAAACAGAAAAAAATTCTATTTTTTATTATTTAAAAAAAATTTTGTATTGAAGCATAGTTGATTTACAGTGTTGTGTTAGTTTCTGGTGAGCAAATTGATTCAGATACACATATATTATTTTTTCATATTCTTTTCCATTATGGTTTATTATAGGATACTAAATTAAGTTCCCTATGCTATAGAGTAGAACCTTGTTGTTTATCTATTTTATTTATTTTTTTTCTTTTTTTCTTGGCCCCACCACTTGGCATGCAGGATCTTAGTTCCATGACCAGGGATTGCACCCATGCCCCCTGCTGTGGTAGCACAGAATCTTAAGCACTGGACCACCAGGGAAGTCCCTATTTATCTATTTTATACATAGTAGTTTGTATCTGCTAATACCAAACTCTTAATTTATTCCTCCCCTACCCCCTTTCCCCTTTGGTAACCAGAAATTTGTTTTCTATGTCTGTGAGTCTGTTTCTGTTTTATAAATAAGTTCATTTGTATCACATTTTAGATTCCATGTATAAGTGGTATCACGTTTTTCTCTTTCTTACTTCACTTAGTATGATAATCTCTAGGTTCATCCATGTTACTGCAAATGACATTATTTCATTCTTTTTTATGACTAATATCTCATTTTATATATGTATGCATATATATATAGGTATATATATATGTGTGTGTGTGTGTATATATGTGTGTGTATATATATATATATCATATCTTCTTTATCCATTCATCTGTCAATGCTTTTATGTTTTGACTATTGTCAATAATACTGCTATGAACATTGAGGTGACACTGAGATATAGAAAACAAACTTGTGAGAGAGAAAGAAATAAGATCATGCCATTGGGGGATGCCTGAGTTTGAATACTGGACCCTTGACCACCTACATGGGTGACTTCAGTCATGGCATCTTATCTTTCATAATCCTATTTATACAATATTTAAAATAAGAATAATTATGCCTGCTTCAGAGAGGTTTGAGTTCATATATGCCCAGCTTTGGTGTTTGAGTAGATTTGTTAACATTTTTTGAAACCAGTAGGAATTAAATACTGAGGGAAAATTAGAATTTGTCTTTTAAATTTCTTAAAATTTAGACAAAAGCAATATAAGCTATTTTGTACTTTTCCTCATATTTTTTCCTCTAGGATTGACTTGCTATTTAAGTGTCTTCAGGACTTAAGAGAAAGATATAGATATCTTTACTGTGTGATCTGTAGGAAGAAATTGTCTTGAACATCTAGTTTATCACTTTTGTACCATCATCTCCCCACTCAGAGGTCCTACTTTCATCATGAATGCAAGTAATCTTCTTGCTTAACCCTGTTAAAAACGTGATCTAATTATTAAACTAAATGTAAAAGAACCATATCTTTAAGTGATATCACTTAACAGGTCACCAAGATGTAAGCTAAATAATAAAATTCAAAATATTGGATTTCAAAAATGTAACACTTTGGGAAAAAACCCATTAGCAGATTTTTTTCTACTTTTGTTATAGAGTGGTAAAGTTAACTAAGTTTTAATTTTCTTTTTTTTGCTTGTTTTGTGATTAGTTAAGAGATGAGTGTGTATTCATTAATTTATTTGTTCATTATTTGCTTAGAAAATATTTATTAATATAAGCTACTGCTCTTGTCTTTGGGGATATAACAATTACCCAAAAAATTTCATCCATCTTGGACTTAAATCATTAACAAAGAATAGGCATACACAAATAATTAATTGCATGTTTTATTTAACTTTAATAATATTCACTAAATGAATTATTTACCCCCACTGTCAAGTGAAAAGCTGAGAGATTAAATAATTTATTGATGAGTATGAGTTACAGAGCTTTAAACTAAATTTAGGTGTATATGATTACACAGGCCATGATTTTTTAGCCACACCTTTCCACGTGGATATTTTCATGATTGTCACTTCCTTCCCATGTCTTCAGCATGTTCCTTGAGGATCTTTTTTATCTGCATTTAACATGCTTACTTAAATCTCTCATTTAATGACAAAAATGCTCCTTTGACCCCATGTCACCTGTACCCACTATTCCACTTCTGTCTTTTCACAGCCAAGTTTGTTGAAAGAGTTGTTTATTCTCACAGTCTTCACTTCCTTGTCTGATATTTGTTCACGTACTTTATTACAGTTTGTTTTTTACTTCCCTCACTCAAATGAAACACTCTATTAGTTGATTCCATGATCACTTGTCAGTCCTTATTTACATGCCAGGGACAAAAAATTATCTTATCAATTATATTATGTAATTACAATACAATTAGAATAAACAGTTTAGGGAGTAAATACAATCAACTCTTGGTAGGCATGCAAATCAACATTCAATATGCCATGGTCATAAATCACAATATTCCCTAGATGGTCAAATTTTGATAACACAATAAGTCAGTTTAGAGTATCTTACTTGTAAGTATTCCTATTTTTTCTTTCACAATTTTTCAGAAGTTCATGCTTGGGCTACTAGCTCACTGAACTAGGTATGAGAAATTCATAGAAGTTCAGAAAGGCTAAAGTTATTTATAGGAGTGGGCAGGAGAAACAGGTGAAAGTTTTTAGAGGAAAGAAAGGAAAGATGGATTAGGAGCAAAAAAATAGGTCAAGAGGACTTATAGCAAGTTTAGATGCATGACATAGTTTATATATGCCTACCTCAGTGGCCATAGAAGATATAAAGATGTCAACATTTTCAATATGTTTTTGAATGACACTGGGCTGCTTTTGTTATCATTTTACATGTTAAGTTGTCTCAGTTAAGTTCAGGATATATTTAATTATCGGGCAAATTTGACTATACTGACTGTAAACTGGTATAAAACATGTTATATTTTCTTTCACATTCAAGCCATTAAAAATGCTATTTGACCTACCTAGACCACTATTCTCCCTCCTCCATCAAAATGGCTACTTCTCACTTTTTCCTCAGGCTCTAACTTAATCTTTGAAAGCCCTCCCTAACACCACCTACCCTCATACTGCATGTGCGTGCACACCCACGTACACACACACACATGCACACACACACCAAATCTGGTTTAGGTATCTTCTCTTGTACTCAGGATACCCTATACTCACTGTCTCCTCACTTCAGACAATTTATCACACTGTATTGTAATGCCTGGAAATCTGTCTATGATACCTCAATTTCTCCATCCTCTCAAGAATTCTAAGATCTCCAAGGACAAAGATCATCTTTTCTCTTTCATTATTTTCACCAGAACCAAGCATAAACACACATGCATTTAGTAAATATTTGATGAATGAATCAATAACTGAATGACTGAATGAACTAAACTGCATTTCCATGCCCACCCCAAGATGCCTTGGAGAACTGTTCACAGTTGAAGGGGTAGCATGTATCAAACTTACTGAATAACATTTTCTCAATACAAAAGCTTGAGTACACTCCTTCTCCACCACAGTCTCTTCCCTCTACAGTATAATTAACTTCCTGGGAGTTAGAGGGCATGAAAAATTTGAAAAATGTGCTCAAAAAAGCAGTCTAATCCACATTCTATTGAACATCTGTGCTGTAGAAGGAAAACAGGAATGTATGGTGATTGCAAAGATAGTATTGATGGACATCCAGGTACAAATGAGCCATGTTGCTACTGTCGGACTCTTGGCATGAGCAAATCCAAATGGATTCCCCAAATCAAATCACATTTTACTAGACATGGCCCTTTGTTGTAGATGAATTCTGTAATTTTAGGTTACAGTGAGCAGTTACACACACTGGTTTTATTTGGTAAAGGTTTTCTTTACTTGACATTTTACTGCCTACAGGATTCCTGTCAAAAATGCTCATGCTACATCTATGATGTGCATTTACATGGTGGCTGACTGTTGTCTTTTTGCATTTTAGAAATTTGAGATAATTGAAGTAATTAAATACCTCAGTTCTCCAAATTCTGAGTAATTAATGAAGTGTGTAGGAATTAGCAGCTGGAGGTAACACACTGATGTTTTCCTCAATCATTGTCCACAGTAGGTGTTTAAAATAAGCAAGTTGTTCATTATTTACTCTACTTAACAGTTTTAATTTTTAAAAAATGCAAGAGAAATAGGAAATTAAGGTGGCCTAGTGGTGAGTTTCTTGTTTATATTTGGTTTTTCTTTTCGAATCTCTAGTTCAATAACAGTAAGCATTATTGCAAGTTCCACATTGTTCCACAAGTTATGAGGAGTTTCACATTGGTGGGTACCTTAATAGGTGCCAACACCAGAGTGTGCTGTATTGATATAATGTATACCATAGGAAACTGAGAGAAGGTTTGCCTTGAACTTGCAATCAGAAACTGAAACTTTCTGTATCGAAGTTGCCAGCTGTCAAAATTCTGTGTATATGCTGGAAATAGAGGCAAAATCAAGTCAGAAAGCAAAAGCACTATCTTAAAACAGATGTTTATGATTTTTTTTACCCTACAGGACCCCTGAATTTCCAGTGTGTCCAAAGTGCTTGATATTATAAAAGAATATATACCCATCTCCTGCCTCTGTGTCTGCACAATTCCTATGTATTCCAAGTCTCACTCCTCATCAAGATTCCATACCTAGAATCCTAAATGAACCAATTTTCCCAGTCCTTTGCCAAAGAGTCTCTAACCATGAGATAATTGTTGTACAACTTCTTTCAGTGGTAATTTTAACCTTTTCTTCTTGTGGTGGGTTAACCATTGATCTCTATCCAAGGAGATATTTCTCATGAATATTCTCAAAGAAAATTTCACACTAGTGCACAGTTTTAAGAAAAACCATGAACTAGGCAATTTTCTACCATCCTCAGCAAACCAGTTTGAGCCTAGAAGAGTCACACTAGCCTCTTAATCATATCACTGTCCAAAATGTATTCTAGCTCTTGTGAATTTTGAGTGCTCAAAGATATTTCTATGGGAAAGAACATTAAGGTTTGAAATCTCTCTTTCTTCCAAATGACAGTTGCCTAATTTACCTTCTTATACGCAAGTGAAACAATATAGAAAAAAAAATAAAAGTTGAATTGAAGAGCACAGTGACCCAAAGATACCAGAAGTCCAATAAAACTGGGAAAGTGTTCTAATTGACACAAGGTGCCTAAACATTTATGTTAATATTAACCTCTTAGAATGAAACCTCAACTCTGAAAATGTCACTTCTTTCTAAGGTTCACAGTTCAATACAAAATAAGTAGATTCTCTTTAGAAATAAAAGGAATTATAAATTAACTCAGATTGAAGAAACTCTTTCCTGCCTTGAAAATTGTTGAAGCTCCTCCCTTCAAGGAACTACAGTTGGCTTCCTGTCCTTCACTTGATGTGATGTTAATTATATACCTGTCAGCCTACCTACTCTATTTAGAAGGCAAGTTGCACATTTTCCAACAACCCACCACTTAGTTCTCTTCCAATTTTTAAATAGTGCTGACTAGTACTTTTTAATTAAGATTTGACAGTTGAAATTTGCATTCCAAAAGCTCATTGAATTCTATGGAATTAGATTGCCTATTTTGCTCTACACACACACACACACACGCACACACACCCCAATATTCCTAAGCCACTTTATTAAACGCACAAATAGGCTATCCTCTGTTTGGGTCTTCAGTTACATAAGTTCTGCAGACTACAGGAAATTTGGCATTTAAACCATTGTAAATTGGCATTTGCAATTTTATGTTTTGTTAATGCAGTGTAACTTGGCATGCTAATGAATTTGTGTAACTTTTAAAATACTTGTTCTTGTCATATTCATTATTCATTTATATTAGCTACAAGCAAAGGAATTTGTTACAGCTTACTGGATTTTATTCCTCATAACTCTGTGGCTAATGCTGAGATTTTGATATGTACATATTAAGTGATACAGACTACATAAATAGCTAAATTTTTGGTTCACAGCAGAAAAATCTAGATTCATGGAAAATTATGTTAATGCGGGTTGTTATTATTTGCAATAACCAAAACTTACTTTATTAACATAAATGCACTGATTTTCTACATATTTTAACAGCAAGTAAAATAACCATCAATTTTCAAATATTGTACTTACCAGCTATGCTGATAGTAGAAATGACTTTTCAGTCGATAGAATTTTAAAATATTTTCTGTTATATATCAAATAATATTATATTACATATCATAAATATTGTGCTGCTACAAATGATAGAATAAAACATATTTTTACAAGAAAATTTGTGTTATTTACCCAGAAAAGAAGTTAATCCTAAATTGTATATAAATATATAATTCTACTTACGCCTTAGAGAATGTGTATAAAAAGCATTAAATAATTAGTCAAAACAACTGATATTTAAAAGTAATTGTGGATTGGATAGATCTCAAATCACCAACACGTCTTTTGGTTCCAATTTACTAGAAGCCAGTAACAGAAGCAAGGGTGGAATTGGATACAGGAGGAGTCTTTGTTTCATTAAATATCCATCTACTCCACTAAACCACATCAAGTAAAATTATACAATATAGGTTAAAGTATTGTTCCTATTATGTGAACTTAATATCAAGACAAGTTCCTTAGGTGCCTCTTTCCAACATAATAATCAAACCTAAGTATACTCAACATTGAAATTCTTAAGAGGGTATTGAATGATGAAACTCTTCGGAGAATTTTGAAAGAATTCATAATGTTCAAAATATATTACAAAAAAATTTGACACCCAAAGAACTAGAACATCTGATACATTCTCAAGAAAAAAGTTAATCAACAGACTCTAACCTTGAGATAATGCAAATGGAGAATTATCAGTCTTATGGGGTTGCCATAACAAAATACTACAGATCAGGTGGTTTAAACAACCTTAAGTTTATAGGCTACAAGTCTAAGTTTGCATCTAGGTTGGTTGCTAGGTCTCTCTTCTTGGCTGGTAGACAGCCACCATTCCACTCTGTCCTCACATGGCCTTTCTTCTTTATTCATGAAGGGAGATAGAGATCCCCGGTGTTTCTTCCTCTTATTATCAGGACACCTGTCCTATTAGATAAGGTCCCCACACTTATGACCTCATTTAACTTTATCTTCCTAAAAGCCCTATCTCCAAATAAAGTCACATTGGGATTAAGGCTTCAACTTATGAAGTTTGGGAGAACAAAATTCAGTCCTCAACAATCAGATAAAAATTGTAAAGCTTTTTTAAAAGCTATGCTTCATGAAGTAAAGGTAAATATTTTGACATAATTGGAAAAATAAAAGCACGTAACAGAGAAATAAAAATTATTTTAAACAGAACCAAATGGACTTTGGGAACTGAAAAGCACAATATCTTGAGATATTGTGAACAAATCTCTATACAGTGAACAAATCTTTTTTTGTTTTGTTTTGTTTTTGCATTTCAGTTGTGTTTTTACCTTTCTTGAAATAATAAATCATAATATGCCAAAATATTGCTTTTTTTTCTTACACCTTCAGTATTAAAATGGCTACACAAAACTTCATCAATTTTGATAAGTTTTTGTTTTTTAAATGCATGCTGATATGACAGCTGTCACAATACAATCTAACAAAATTGTTTTGAATTAAGTTAAAGACAACTAAACACTACTAGAGCTGTCTTACAGAAAAAAATGAATGAAACTTTTGGCCAACCCAATATCTTTTGGAAATGAAGGAAAAAACAAAGACATCCTTAGATAAAAGAAAATTAGGACAATTATTAGCCAGCTGTCCAGCTCTAAAATAAATAATAAAGGAAGCTCTTCAGGCTAAAGCTAGATAATACAGGAGGGGAACTTTGAATACTGAGAAGGAGAGAAGAGCAATAGAAATGCTACATATCTGAAAAAAATATAAAAGTTTATTTTTTTCTTAAGTCTGTTACAATATATACAAGCTCAGAATGTATAAATTATAACCCTTTCTGGTAACATTTCCAAGGTATGCAGATAGAATACATATGATAAAACATAACGGGGAGGGGTTATATAGACCTAAGGATTAAAATACATCTACATTTTGTTGATAAAATTGATGAAATTTTAACTCAATAGACTGTAGACATTTAATATGTATATTGTAATTCCTTAATAACAAGAAAAAAAAGAAATAGATGTAGCCAAAAAACAATAGATAAATTAAAATGTAATACTAGAGTACTCAAATTATCAAAAAGAAATGAGGAAAGGGAATATAGAACAACTAAAATCAGAGAAAAGAGGAAAAAAAGTTGCAATTTTAAACCACATCAATAATTAAATTAAATGCAAACATTCTAGACACAATTAAAATAGAGATTTTCAGGCTAGATTAAAACCTATATATGTGTATATACATATATATATATATATGTGTGTATATACATATATATATATGTGTATATACATATATATATATATATACTTTAAATAGATTAAAATTTAAGTAGCAAAGTGAACATATCATGAAAACAATAATCAAAGAAAGTTGGAGTGGCTAAATTAATATCATATTAAGTAAACCTTAGAACAAGGAAATAACCAGGTACATTGCACAATGATAAAAGGTTCCATACAATAAGAAGACATAGCAATCCTAAAGGTATGTGACCTAAAAACAGAGCTTCAAAATATATGAAGCCAAAAGAACTCAAAGGAGAAATAGAAAAATTCACAAATATAGTTGAAATTTTAACACTCCTCTCTCAGTAATAGATAGAATAAGTAGACAGGACATCAGCAAGAATGAGAACACATGAACAGCCTTATCAACCATCTTGACCTCATTAATATTTCTTGAGAAACCCATCTACAGAATAAATTTTATTTTCAAGTACACTTGGATTATTTACCAAAATGGACAATATTCTGGGCTATAGTAAAAACATGAACAAATTCCAAAGAATTGACTTTATGCAAAATACATTTCCTGACCATAAGATTATTTAACTAGCAATTGATAACAGGAAAAAATACCTGAAAATTTCTCAAGTATTTGGAAATTTAAAAACACTCATGAGCAACACATCTGTTGAATAAGAAGTCTCAAAGAAAATTAGAAAATATTTTGAACTGAACACAAATGAAAATACAACATATTAAAATTTGTTGGATGCAGCCAAAGCAGTGTTTAAAGTGATATTTATAGCATTGAGCACTTAGAAAAGAAGAAAGATTTTAAATCAATAATCTAAGCTTACAAAATTAGCAGAAGAGCAAGCTAATACCTATCCTTTCAGACTATTACAAAAAATAAAAATAAAAATTTGAAGAAGAGGGACTACTCCCTAATTTATTCTATGAGGCCACCATTACCCTGATACCAAAAGCAGAAACACACACACACACACACACACACACACACACACAAATAAAATTACAGACCAATATCTCTGATGCATATAGATGCAAAAATCCTCAACAAAATATCAGCACACTAAATTCAACAGTTTTCAAAAGGGTCATACACACGATCAAGTGGGATTTACTCCAGAGATTCAAGGATGGTTCAATATCTGCAATTCAATCAAGGTGATACCCCATATTAATAAAAAGAAGGATAAAAATCACATGATCATCTCAATAGATGCAGAAAAAACATCTGACAAAATTCAACATCCATTCATGATAAAAGCTGTCATCAAAGTTGGTATAGAGGAAATATGTTGCAACATAAATAAGGCCATTTGTGACAAATACACAGCTAACATCATACTCAACAGTGAAAGGTGAAAAAGAATAAAATATCTAGGAATAAACTTAATCAAGGAGGTGAAAAACTTAAACTCTGAAAACTATAAAATCTGATAAAGGAAACTGAAAATGATACAAATAAACTGAAGATGTTCCATGTTTATGAATTAGAAGAATTAATATTGTTGAAATGTCCATACTACCCAAAGTAATCTATAGATTTAATGCAATCCTTATCAAAATATTCATGATATTTTACAAAGAACTAGAACAAATATCCTTAAATTTATAAAGAACCACAAAAGACCCTGAACTGACAAAACAGTATGGAAAAAAAAAAAAGAATGAAGCTGGAGATATCACACTCCCTGCCTTTGGACTATACTACAAAGCTACAGTATTCAAAACTGCATGATACTGTCACAAAAACAGACACATAGATGAATGAAACAGAATAGAGATCCCAGAAATGAACCCCACACATAGAGTCAATTAGTCTATGACAAAAGAGGCAAGTATATAACAATGGATAAAAGACATTTTTTTCAATAAGTGGTGTTGGAAAACATGGATGAAATTAGAATATTTTCTCACACCACATACAAAAATAAACTTAAAATGGATTAAAGACCTAAATGTAAGAACTAAAACCATAACATTTCTAGAAGAGAACATAGGCAAAACACTCTCTGACATAAATCTCAGTAATATTATTTTGGATCTTTTTCCTAAGGCAAAAGAAACAAAAGCAAAAAATAAACATTTAAATCTAATTAAACTTAAAAGCTTTTGCAGAGCAAGGGAAACCATCAACAAAACAAAAAGACAATCTACTGAATGGAAGAAACATTTTGCAAATGATATGACTGATAAGGGATTAATATCCAAAATATACAAATGGTTCATTCAACTCAATATTATTAAAATAAATAACCCAATTTAAAAATGGGCAGGGACTTCACCAGTGGTGCAGTGGTTAAGAATCTGCCTGTCAATTCATGGGACACAGTTTCAAGACCTGGTCTGAGAAGATCCCACATGCCATGGAGCAATTAAGCCATGTGCCAAAACTACTGAGCCTGTGCCCTAGAGCTCACAAGCCATTACTACTGAGCCTGCATGCCACAACTACTGAAGCCTGCATGCCTAGAGCCTATGCTCCACAACAAGAGAAGCCACTGCAATAAGAAACCTGTGAACCTCAATGAAGAGTAGCCCCCACTCACCACAACTAGAGAAAGCCCATGCACAGCAACAAAGACCAAATGCAGACAAAAATAAATAAATAAATAATTTTTTTAAAAAATGAGCAGAAGACCTGAATACACATTTTCCCAAAAAAGATATACAGATGGACAACAGGAACATGAGAAGATGCTCAAGATTGCTAATAATCAGAGGAATGCAAATCAAAACCACAATGAGATATCACCTCACACCTGTCAGAATGGCTATCATCAAAATGTCTGCAAAGAACAAATTTTGGCAAGAATGTGGAGAGAAGGGAACCTGAGTACACTGTCAGTGGGAATGTAAATTGGTACAGCTACTATAGAAAATGGTATTGGGGTTCATCAGAAAACTAAAAATAGAGCTGCCATATAATCCAGCAATTCCACTCCTGGGAATATATCCAAAGGAAATGAAAACACTAATTTGAAAAGATACATGCACCCCAATGTTCATAGCAGGATTAATTACAATAGCCAAGATATGATAGCAAGCTAAGTGTCCTAAAACAAATAAACACATAAAGAAATGTGGTATATCTATATATACAATGTAATATTACTCAGCCATGAAATTCTGCCATTGGCAACAATCTGGCTGGACATAGAGGGTATTATGCTTAGTGAAATAAGTCAGACAGAGAAAGACAAATACTGTATGGTATCACATATGTGGAATTTAAAAAATAAAACAATTGAATGAATATTACAAAACAGAAATAGACACAGATTTAGAGAACAAGCTAGTGATTACCAGCTGGGAGAAAAGGAGGGGCAAGATACATGTAGGAGATTAAGAGATAAAAATTACTATGTATAAAATAAATAAGCAATAAAGATATGTTGTACAGACAGGAAAATATATCCATTATTTTGTAATATCTTAAAATAAGGTATAATCTGTAAAAACATTGAATCACTATGGCATACACCTGAAACTAATTTAATACTGTAAATCAACTACTTGTCAATTAAAAAAAAGAAATCAGCAGAAGGCAAATTAAATGCAAAGAAGGCAGAAGGAAGGAAATAAAGACCAGAAAGTAATTAAAGTAATATAATTAAAAACTGAAAAACAACAAAAAGTCAATAAAACCAAGCAGTTTTTGAAAAGTTTGATAAAATTAATAAACCTCTAGTCAGACTGACAAAGAAAAATGATGCAAATTATCGATTTTAGGAATGAAAGAGGGGAAGTCAATACAGATCCTAAAGATATTACAAAGGTGATAAGGGAATACTAAGGATATTGTATGAACATAAATATACGTAAATAAACTTAGCTAATTTCTTGAAGGACACAAGCTAAAAAAAAAAACTTAAGAAAAGATTGATAATTTAGATAATATCATATTCATTAAATAAATTGAATTCATACTTTAAAATATTTCAATGAAGAAACCTCCAGACCCAGATGATTTTACCCATAAATTCTGCCAAACATTTAAGAAAGAAATATTACCAATTATGCCAAAAGTCTTCCAGCAAACAGAAAAGAATCAAATATTTCCCAACTTACTTTTATGAGGCCAGCATTTTCCTGATACCAGAATCAGACAATGACAAGGAAAGAAAACTACGTACAGACTCAAATTTCTCATGAATATAAAGGCAAATTTTTTCAACTTATTATTAGCAAACCAATCCAGGAAATATAAGTTTAATATAATGAACAAACAGTGTTTTTCTAAGAAAGCAAGACTGTTTCAAAATTCAAAAATAAACATAATTCATTGTATAAATAGATTAATATATAACTATATATGTATATATCATATATATGATCATCTCATTGTGCATAAATATCAATAAAATTCAACATTCATTCATGATAAAATACTCAGTAAAATAAGAAGAGAAGATATTTCCTTAATCTTATAAAACACATCCACAGTATCTTATTGCTAACATGATATCTGAGGGTTAAATTCTGAATCCTAAAATGAGGAACAAGGCAAGGATATCCTTTTTTATTTTATTTATTTATTTATTTATTATTTATTTTTGTGGTACACGGGCCTCTCACTGTTGTGCCCTCTCCTGTTGCGGAGCACAGGCTCTGGATGCGTAGGCTCAGCGGCTATGGCTCACGGGCCCAGCCACTCCGCGGCATGTGGGATCTTTCCGAACCAGGGCACAAACCCGTGTCCCCTGCATTGGCAGGCGAACTCTCAACCACTGTGCCACCAGGGAAGCCAAGGATATGCTTTTTTATTACCTCTGTTCAACATCTTACTAGAAATCTTAACCAGTGGATCACAACAAGGAAAATAATTAAAATGCATACAGGTTAGAAAAGAAAGAATAAAACCATCATTATTCATATGTCACATGATTATCTACACAGAGAATCCCTTGGAACCTACAATAACAACAAAAAAGCTCATGGAATTACTACATCTAGGTTGCAAGTTTCAAGGTCTATATGGATGAATTGTTTTTCTACATACTAACAATAATAAATGAAAATTGAAATTAAGGAAAGCATATCATTTAAAATAGCATTAAAGTTGTGAAATACTTAGATATAAATCTAACAAACTATGTGCAAGATATGAATACTGGTAATTACAAAGCAAGGATAAAAAAATTCAAAGACTTAAGTAAATTAAGAGAATGATAATATTCATGGTTTGGAAGATACAATATTTTTAAGTTGTTAATCTCCTGTATTAGTCAAGATTCTCCAGGGAAACAGAACAGAGAACCAGTAAGATGTGTGTGTGTGTGTGTGTGTGTGTGTGTGTGTGTGTGTAATGTGTGTATATATATTTATTTTAAAGAATTGACTCATGCAATTATAGAGGCTGACAAGTCCAAAATCTGCAGGCTGAAGATCCAGGGAATAACCAATGTTGCAGTTCCAGTCTAAAGACTGTCTATTGACAGAATTCTATCTTACTTCAGGGAGTTTACTCTTTTGCTCTATTCAGACTTACAACTGATTAGATGAATCTCACACACAATTTAAATGTTGATCTCACTCAAAAATACTCTCACAGAAATATCCAGAATAATGTTTAATAAAATATCTGGGCACCATGGCCTAGCCAAGGTGACATATATATTTAAGTATCAAATCTCCCAAATTGGTCTATAGCTTCATTACAATCCCAATCATTAACCAGGAAGCATTTCTTTTTAAGTCATAACATGATTATAAAATATATATGGAAAATCAAAGATCCTTGATTACTTAAAAGAAACTTTAAGTAATTATTTTTGGGAACTTAACTACTTTATTTAGATGTTTAATATAAAGCTACAGAGTCATTAAACCACCATAATATTTGCAGAAGGCTAGATATATACTTAAATGGACCAGAATAGAGTCAGGCCATAGATCCACAGATATATAGTTAATTGATTTTTAATAAAAAAGTAAAGACAATTCAATAGAGAAAGAATAATTTCTTCAACAAATTGCTCTGGAGCAATTTGACAGCTATACACAAAAGAAAAAAAAAAGAAGAAGAAAGAAGGATGAAGGAATGAAGAACAAGTCAATCCATACTGCTCACCTTATGCAAAATTAACTCAAAATCAATTATAGATCTAAGCATAAAACCTAAAAGTCTCAAATGTCTGGAATAAAATATAGATAAAATATTTGTGACTTTGGATTAGGCAAATGCTTCTTGGGTATTACACCATAATCATAATCCATAAAGAAAAAAGTGTATAAACTGGACCTCATCAAAATTAAAAAGTACTCTGTGAAAACATAGTTACAGGAATGAAAAGGGAATGCTACGAAATATAAGTAAATATTTGCAAAGCACATATCTGAATAAGGACTTTTATCCATAATATACAAAAACACTTAAAATTCAATAATAAGAGAATTTTAAAAATTAAAAAACAACAAAATATTTGAACAGACACTTCATCAAATAAAATATATAGATGGCACATCAGCACATGAAAAGATGCTCAACATCACTGGGCATTAAGGAAAAGCAAATTACATCCATGAAAATATGCTACTACAACTTATTAGAATGGATAAAATTAAACAACAACAACAAAAAACTTGACAGTACAAAATGCTAGGGAAGGATCTCTCATCATATTGGTGCAAATACAAAATGCTTCAGACATTTTGGAAAACAATTTAGCATTTGGCATTGTCTTATAATGTTAAACCTTTACTTATTATATGATCCAGCAATTCTACTCTACATATTTACCTAAGAGAAATGACTTGTACATGATTGTTTATCATGGGTTTATTCATAATCCCTCAAACTAGAAACAACTCAAATATCCTTCAGCTATGAACGGATAAACAAAATGTAGTAGTCATACACATTCAGTAACAAAAAATAAATTACTGAAACATTCAACAATATCTATGCATTGTCACAAGTAAAGGAAGCCAGACTCAAAAGGCTACATGCTGCGCGATTCCACTTATATAACATCTGTAAAAGGCAAATCTGTAGTAACAGAAAATAGATCTGTGATTTGTGGAATGGGTTTACTCAAAGGGACATCACAAGGGTTTGTGGAAATAGTTACATCATTGGAAGAATTTGTCAAAACCATAAAACTCCACACAAAAAAATATAAATTTTATTCTTTTAAAATAAAATAATTAATTAAATATATTACAATAAAAATAGATCAGTGACAGAATCTCTCATACAGAAATTTCATTTTAATTTGTCTGAGTGTGTATTCCAGTCATTAGTAGTTTTCATTTTTTTTGTTTTTTTTTTAACTCTCTTCTCTTCTGTTTTTCACAAGTATGCAAGGGAGATTTAGTATCATTTAATTCTCTTTCATGGATGCTGAATTGGAATCCCCAAATCCCATTCTATGAATTAAAGATCATAAATATAACAGGTTTAGGAAGGCAACTCCCGTGGGATACTAGGAATACCCTTGAACTGCAAGTCAGAAGGCCTGTGTTTGTAATTCTGGCTCTGTCACCTACTTGCTTTTTTTCTTGGGCAGGTAACATGGCAGATTGGTAGTTTACTTGCTGTTTATTTCATAAAAGGTTTGACCTCATGAGCTCTACACTTTCTTCTACTCTGACATCCTAGGATACAGAAGCCCATGATTCCAGCCCTAGATTGGTCCTTAATTTGGTGTATTGTTTTCAAAATTGTCGCTTTAATTCTTCTGGGCCTCATATTCCTCACCTGTTAAGTTGGAAAAGAGCAGTGTGATTAAAAAAAAAAAAAAAAGACAGCATAAGAGAGTAGAGTGAACACCTACACACTCCCTTTCTCTCTGATCTTACCACCCAGTAAAACATAAACTTCTATTCTCTTGAAAATCATCAGTAGAAACCAATAACTACCCTCTCTACACATTTTACTGGCTTCTCCCCACAGAAGTAGGAATAATCTATCTAGTTGCTAAAATGTCAAGGGACTGACAGCCATCCATATTTTTTCTGTTGTAGGGAGGGTAATATGCTAAACGTCATCTGCAAAGGGTAACCTTCCTCTTCTGGTCTCTCTGTTCTCACTAGATGTGCCTCAGATCACAATCTTCTCAGCTGGCTATTAACCCAACTCTCCTCACAGACAGGTCCCAAGTACTAGGCTGGGAGTGGAGGTTAGGGAGTATGAAGACCATTTTGGTCACAAAGAGTAGTGAATAAATGAATGCTTTATAACTGGATTTTTGAGGACGAGGTCAGGGGGAGCTCTGAATTGTAACATTTTCTGATTTCTCCAGGACAAGTAGTCCCACTGTGTCCTTTTTCAAGCTATGAAAATGATGTCACTTAATGTGGAGTGGGGAAGAGATGAATACTTGGCTCTTGCAAACCAGTATAGTGGCTTTAGCACAGCACTAGCTGTAGATTTGAGTTATATAATTCAATCAAATTTTACAAGCAATAAAGCTGATACTTGGAAACAAATTACACATATGATTTTTCTCCAATCAGTTTCACAAAAATGCAAAAGCTTGACGATATACTCTAGTGGTAAGTCTATGCTCCTAATCGTTGCTAGGAGTGCAAAATAGTATTAACCAATATTGATGGGATTTTAACAATATCCATGAAGAATACATAGGTATTTATCCTTCAGTAACCAAGCTCCCTTACATTGGATGGAGGTTTGTTAGTGAACAAGACAGTCACATAGCTCAAAGTATCACAGTTCACTTTTTAAGCTGTCAGTGGAAAAAGTTATCTTTGAAATGAAAAAAAAAAATGTGCATATATATATATATTAATCAGACACCACTTTAAGTGATCAAATTAATATTGTTAGTAATAGGAGAAATTGAAATCATGTGTCTTCTGATATGATGCACTGAAAAGAACACAATATCTCTCTATATAAAATTCCTGTTAAAGGGATATTAATGTTTTCAATTGTATCTAAATTTTTAAAGTCATTAAGGACCTTATTTGGACAATTGATATGACTTTTTGTGTTAGCTTTGTGAATGTAATATTTGTATTGTCAATACAATAAGAGAATAAGAGAATATTCTTGTTCTTAGGAGATACACAATAAAATAGAGGTGGGGAGTCATGATGTCTGCACCTTGCTCTTATGTGGTTCAGAAAAAAACAGTATGAACATGTATAGATGAGAGTAATAAAATGAATGAGAGAGATAAAGCAAATACAACAATTTACTGAGAATTAGTGAACTAAAGTAAAGGACAAACATACTAGTATTCATAGGACTATTCTTTTAATTGTTTGTAATTTTGACAGTTTTCAATATAAATATTTCCAAAATAAAAGTTGAGAAATAAAGTATACTTGAATACGAGGTCAAATATATATACATACATACATACAGGTATATTTGTTATAGTGTTGATGCAACAAAATGTTACAAGCAAACTCAGTTTCAATATTAGCAAAGTGATTGAATAAATTATGATTTCTATATGATGGACACAACAGTTAAAGTGATGATACAGATTTTTAAATTTACTTTAATGGCCTTTAGGTGTTGAGATTTCAATTTGAATGTTTGTTTGTTTGTTTTTTTAATCACTTTTTTTCTGAAATGGTTGTTTTGTTGCAAAATTAAAACATTGAAATCTATAATTTCAGCAGACCTGAAAAATTATTTTAAAACACAAAAATAGGTTCTTAATATCTGTTAGATATATGAAAATATATTTCCTGTTGGGAATTCCAGATCTCTTGAAGAAATATCCTGTAACTTCTACAATGTGAATACCTCCCAGTGTGAATTTTTCTAGGAGTCTATTTATTGGAGAAACTTTCCTCTTATAGATGCAATATTAACATGTTTGATATGTATTTTCCTAATTTTTATTACCTGCTCCATACTTATTGTGTTCACCTATAACCAAGTTTTTAAGAAGTATTTTCTTAAAATGTAGTGGTATTTTACTAGTGCAAAGAGGATCCATGTTTTTTGTTAAATAAAATTATTTTTAATAAATGCCTAAGTTTTTAATCAGAATATTTCTTATTTTTTTCTTTTTCCATCTATATAAAAATTACACTTTTTTCTCTACAATATTTTTGTACATTAAATCTGAAATGTCATAAAGAGCCACATATAAAAGCAACAATTCAAATAGTGCCTTATCAAGAGAAAAAACACTGACAAATATTAATTACATAAAACTTACATTGACTAACGTTCCTCAGCAATTCATTCAAACCCACTACATGGATATTTTCTCATTTTTCTTATCCTTAATAAGAGAATTGCCTAGCACATTTTTTATTGCAAAATACTATGAATTTGTTTTATTGCATATTATTTTACACAAAATATTAAACTGTCATTCGCTGGCCTATAGAAGATCAAGTTTCTTTCTAAAAGTTTTCTTTCTTACTTTATTTTTTTAAATGTAAGGATTCTGTGACACCAGACACTTCAAAAACCCCAACCATAAACTATCTTTGGTAGATCCAAATGTATACTTCAGAGGTGAGAATATGCCCTGACCTCTTGCTGTCTTTTGTGATAAATTGAGTATTTTGTTTACCATACTGTTAACTTGAGCACAATTCTGTTTTCAGACTTTCTAAATCCCTGGATTATTTTTAAAGCATCAGAATGGTTGAAACTCAAAATTTTTGAAATGGTAGAAGGGATATAGGGATAAGTCCTGTATACCTTTAGTGCTTCATACAATAATCTCCCTTATGCTCTTTGGGCTCACTAGAAATAGAGTCATCATCATAATACAGCCTCTGAGATCAGGAGGCACAGTGTGGGTAAGAAGGCCATGAAAGCAGAGCTCGTGGGGCTCTCAATGACAGCTCTTATAACTCTGTTTCACTGTCCCAAGCTGCAGGCATTGCAACAGCTGTTTTGCTTCCCCTGCTGGAAGCACTGAACTCCAGCCTGACTCCCAGTGACATCTTTTTAGAGCACAGTATGCATGTTTGTGCTTGCTAGTCTGAGCAGAAGGATCATTAAACTCTACTGGGAGCCACATGGTTTCTAGTAGATAAGAATTTCTCCATGGCATATGGAGGGTGAAACATCAGAACAAGAATTTTCAAAGGTTGGGCCAATCTTCATTGTACTATTCAAGGCACTTTTGATGGTCAATTTCTTCTAAGAGTCATCAGGGCATAGGGCAAAGAACTTTGGGTTTAGATTCAAAACATCAAGGGTCAAAAGGACTCAGACCCCAGTGGTTCTAGGAAAAATATTTAACATTTTGAAAAAATAATTATAATCCCTAACTGACAGGTTTGTTGTGAAAATTATAGAAGATAAAAAGAGGTTGGCAAAAACAAACAATCCGATTAAAAAATGGACCAAAATTTTGATACCTCACCAAAGAAGATCTAGAGATGGCAGATGAGCATATGAAAAGATATTCCACAGGGAAATAAAAGCAAAACAACAATGAGATACTCCTACCCAGCTATGAGAACAGCCAAATTGCAGAACACTGACAAAACCAAATGCAGGCAACGATGTAGAGCAGCAAGAACTCTCGCTTGTTGCTAGTGGGAAAGTAAAATGGTATGGTACAGTTCTTTTGGAAAACAGTTTGGCAGCTTCTTAAAAGCTAAACATCTATACCATGAGGTCCAGCAATCCCTCTCCTTGGTATTTACCCCCCAAAATTGGAAACATGTCCACACAAAAACATGCCACACATGTTTATACATAATTGCCAAAACTCAGAAGCAACCAAGATGTCCTTCAGTAGGTGAATGAATAAATAAACTGTGGTACACCCAGGCAATGGTATATCATCCAGCACTAAAAAGAAATAAGCTATTAAGCCATGAAAAACATGGAGGAAACTTAAATGTGCATCATTAAGTGAAAGAAGCCAATCTCAAAAGGCTATATTCTGTATGATTCCAACTGTATGACATTCTGGAAAAGGTAAATCTATGGAGACAGTAAAATGATCAGTGGTTGCCAGGGGTTAAGGGGGCGGGGGGAAAGATGAATAGATGGAGCACAGAGGATTTTTAGGACAGTATAATATCATACTCTGTATGATATTATAATGATGGTCATATATCTGAAATAAAAATGAAAATGATTAAAACAGCTCTATTCATTGGCACTTCATGTCTTCCTGATCCTATACTAGATTTAAGTACATTTTCTCATCATCATAACACTAAAGGATAGGAACTGTCAAGCACCTTCAATGGAAGAAGAAACTGAAGTGGAGAAAATAATAAAACAACAGAATAATCAATTCTGTTGTAGCACCATTTCTTCAAATTTTCTTCTTAATATTGATAGTTATTTCTGCAATATGTTATCATATCCTCTTATTTTCACTAATTCTATTTTTAAAAAATATATATATTTTTTATAAATTTATTTATTTATTTATTTATTTTTTGCTGCCTGGGTCTTTGTTGGTGTGCGCAGGCTTTCTGTAGTTGCGGTGAGTGAGGGCTACTCTTTGTTGCAGTGCGCGGGCTTCTCTCTGTGATGACTTCTCCTGTTGTGGAACACGGGCTCTAGGCATGCGGGCTTCAGTAGTTGTGGCACCTGGGTTTAGTTGCTCTGAGGCATGTGGGATCTTCCCAGACCAGGGCTCGAACCAGTGTTCCCTGCATTGGCAGGTGGATTCCTAACCACTGTGCCACCAGGGAAGTCCTAAAATATATTTTTATTTGTGGTTAAAAAATGTATGTTAAAATTTACCACCTTTAAGGGTACAATTCAGTAGTGTTACGTGTATTCACATTTTTGTACAATCAATCTCCAGAATTTATTTATCTTGGAAAGCTGAGACTCCTTGCTCATTTAAACAACAACTTTCCAATTCCCACCTGTCTCCAGTCCCTAATTACCACTTTTTTGCTTTCTGTTTCTATGAATTTGACTACTCCAGGTACCTCAAATAAATGGAATCATACAGTATTTGGCTTTTTGTGACTGGCTGATTTCATTTAGCATAATCTCTTCAAGGTTCATCCATGTTGTAACATGTATCAGAACTTTCTTCCTTTTGAAATATAAATAGTATACCATTGTATGTATATACGACATTTGCTTATCTTTTCATTGATAGATATATGGTTATAACATGGGTGTGTTATTTTCATTAATTGTCTTGAGAATGAAACTTGCTTTCCCAAATATTTGTTTGGTGTGATGGCGAAATACAGTGCAGAAGGCTGCAAATAAGAAAAGAGTTTATTTGGGGTCTTAAGAATTGCAGTTCAGAAAACACAGATTCAGGTAGAACTGAAAGAGTGTTCCAGGGAAGAGAAAGGGTTGGAAGTTATACAGACAAAAAGCCATGAGTTTGTTAAAAGTTGCCTGGGGAAAAATGTGATTGACTCTGACTGTAGTCAGGAAATATTTGTCCTTAAGGAATCACGAGTTATTTTAGGGTAAGTGTCTGTTATGTAGATAAGATGTTACTAGTTATTTTAAGGTAAGGTCCAATAAGTATCTTGTGTTTCTGACAGATGTTCTGGATGACTTCATTAGAACAATAAGTGGTCAAAAAATCCGATTCCATTCAGGCTGAGACATGCATAAGTCACACTTTCTTAATGGTGTCCTAGCTCCATTTTAGAGAGCATTCTTAGCAATATTAACTCCATTTTGATTTAGATTTTTGTTTCACTGGTAAAA
>NW_020175536.1:5198730-5272451 GCF_003031525.2 Neophocaena asiaeorientalis asiaeorientalis | reverse complement strand
TATATATATATATATATATCAGCAACTTCTTAATTTAATCTCATTTTTCTCCTGTTTACTTATCTTTGAATAACGGCAGATCTACCTGACTTGCTATGTGACTGGACTCTCATCAGATCCCTTCCTGAACAGCCTATAACACTTTCTTTAAAGAGTAAGCTGTAGCATCAACTGATACAGGTTTGTAATACCAGTTCAGTTCCTCAATAATTTGAAGTTGCTGAGAGGAAAACAGAAGTTTGTTGCTGTGAACTTTTCCCCTTTGTTTATTTAAACAGCTGAAGGAGAAACTTGCTTTCCCTATCTTTTTGCCTCTCTTCAGACATATGATATGGTTATGCCTAGTGTTCTTCCTAGAATTTATTTGTCCACATTTGAGGGATTGATCAAACTGTATATATATTGTGCAGTTTTAGAAGATGCTCATTGAGGTTAAATAAAAATCACTTCTTATTTACATGGTAATTAATCATGCTCACCTGAACAGCACAGTTTAGTCATTCCAAATTCCATGTTTGAAAAAAATTACATAAATATGAAAGCTAGTTTTACCTGTTTAGGATGATAATGAAGTTCCATGGCATGAGAAAATTTTATGATGGGTAAGCTAGAACACCCAAGCAACTAAGGCCTTGTTCTAAATAGTTGAATATCTTGGAAACTGGTAAGAACTGCTTTGCAGCTTTCAGGTGCAGATTTTTAATAATGTCTTATTTTTTGTCAAATTAAATTAAAATGGTCTAGAGAGCTCACTTGCCAAATTGAGAGAAGATCCATAGCCACATGGTGTCCTCCAATACCTGACCTGCTGGTTGATAAAAGTTGCAGCCAAGTCTTTCTGTCCTGGCTCCCAGGATATACTGGCATGTCCATTATAGGCAGTTATTATATGGGGACCCTGCTCCCTGAGTGTCTGCTCACCCACCTATCCCTGCTGCATTTTACAGTAACTAAGTTCAGTGTGCACTTGTTAAACACAAAGCCATTCTCCTCATAGGTACTGGGTTATATTAGATTGAGCATTTGCCCTTGAAGAATCTACATGATTCTCCACCTCTCCAGGCTCTAAAAACTCAACCATGATAGAGTTGACCGCTTTCCTTTTCAGGCCCAGAAAATTAATAGGGGTGTTTCCATTTGCATCCTAGCAATAGATTGTTTCACACCCTACTCCAAGGGAGTCTTAGAAGATGGTTTTCCAAATTAATTAATCTCCTCCCAGTAACTCTTAATCAAAAAAAAATTAATATCCTTTGTTGAAGAGGATTGGATTGCCTCTAACAGAGTCATTCCCTGGAGGAAAAAATACTCTATTTTTCTTTGATTTTGCTTTTAGGGTTGGTGTTGGTGGTGGACGGATTGAGGGAATGATTTCCATGCCTTAACAGTGATTTTAGCCAGATTGACTCCCTGTCACTTTTCCAGGTATAGCAGAGGGAAAAAAATATGTTGTGTGAAATGCTACTCTAATGCATACACACCTGTTCATTTAAGATGATCATCCTTATATGTAAATGAGGTACCAGACATGTTATTTGAGGGACATGGCAAAATTTTCCTTTCTAAGTTTATCTCACTGATTAACTTCCTGTAGAATGTTTGTGATTCTTTTACATTACTTAAGGCACAATATCTCTTTAAAGATATTTTCTTTAGAATAAAGGCACCCTTGGCAAGCAATAGTAATACCAGTACTAGTAGAACAAAAGTATGATATTTTTTTCCTTTTAGGACAATAGGGATAAATTGTCTCCAATGAAACCATGGCCTAGAATCAAGGAAGGGTTTTTCAATATGCTGGAAGACATAGTGGGTTACCTTCCTTTCCTCCACAAAGGGGCCAAGATATATTATTTTGATGCAGAATATAATATGTGCACGTGGTAAATGGAATTAGACACTTTTCATGCATAATTTCATTTAAACATCTTAATAGTCTTATAGGGAAGATATTGGTATACAAATTCACATGATAGGAAGGAGTTACAATGACATTAAGTAACTTGTAATGGTTCACCCAACTTGTAATTGATGCAGACTGTGTTCAAACACTGATCAAGCTGATGAACAGTCTCATATCCTTCATCGTATGCTATACACTTTACCATGAGAAATTTATTTCCTTTAAAAATAATAACTAATATTCTAATTCCTTTATGTTTTATAAACTGTTTTCTTACAAATCATTAATTTTTCACAACCTGTTGAAGTATCTAGGGCTATTACAATCTCCATTTTACAGGTGAAGAAAAAGAAAATTTCAGATTAATTCACTTGACAGAGATCCCTCAGATAGTAAAGAATAGAAGACCAAGTTCTAGCTACTTCCAAAGCCTCTGTATCAGGACATTTGGACAGACTTATTCTCACATGAGACTTCTTGAAAAAGAGGTAGCAGTGGCAGAGAATAGGGTACCTTAGACTAAGTCAACAAGAAGAAATCAAAGGGTAATTGCAGAAAATAAAATAACTGGGAAATCATTTAACTCCACAGTTTATCTTGTCAACTGTCTAGTGCAACTTATATTTAAAACTAGACACATTACATGACTACACCATCAAAGGAACTAAAAGAAATATTTGGGGACATAGAACAATCATAGTAAGTCTGCCAAATAAGAAAGGATAAGACAAAACATGCAACTGTTTCTTCAGACCTGTTTAGACTTGTAAAAACATAAAAGAACCATAAATATAAAATATACACTAGTTTTTTTCACAACTTCAATCACATTTCTGAGCCAGCACCATCATTCATCAATGTTTTGGAACAGAGATATTGGGATAACATGGTTTTATCACTGACTCAGTTTTGTACATTAACTAGTCTTCTATAGAATTATTTTGATTTTATTTTTTTGATCTTGTGTAGCTAATTTCTTGTGTGACCCTGTCATACTTCAAAGCAATGACAATCCATTCAACCACAACTATTCAGGAGCTGTTTCTTAGTCCTGTACTGTGATTTGTAAAGAATACATATTTGAGGCTGTTTTGGTTCTATTTTACCTTATGGTTGTTGTTTCATCTATATTTTTATTTTTATATTTTTTTATCATAGCTCTTGGTTTCCTAGTTTAATTTTGTTTTTTGTTTTGTTATTGTTATTTTTTTCTTTCTTCCTGCCCTGCATGGCTTGCAGGATCTTGGTTCAAGAGCTGGGGGTTGTGCCAGAGTTCCTGCTCCGAGTCTGAACCACTTTACTAACAGAGAACCTCAGGCCCCAAGGAATATTCATCAGATGGAAGTCTCCCCGAGGTCCTCATCTAAGCACCAAGACCCAGCTGTAACCAACAGCCTACAAACTTGTTTTGGAAACCTCAGGCCAAACAACCAGTAAGACAGGAACACAATCCCACTCATAAAAAAAAAAGAAAAAAAATGAGACAGCAAAAAATATGTCACAGATGAAGGAGCAAGATAAAAAGTGATAATACCAAATAAATAGGAAGGGGAAATAAGCAATCTACCTGAAAAAGAATTCAGAGAAATGATAGTAAAAATGATCCAGAATCTTTGAAATATAATGGAAGCACGGAATGAGAAAATACAAGAAATGTTAAACAAAGGTGAAGAAGTACTAAAGAACAAACAAACAGAGAAGAACAACACGATAACGGAAATGAAAATACACTAAAGGAATCAATAACAGAACAACTGAGGCAGAAGAACGAATAAGTGAGCTGGAAGGCCAAAAGTTGGAAATATCTGCCAAGGAGCAGAAAGAAAAGAAAAGAATGAAAAGAATTGAAGACAATCTCAGAGACCTCTGGGACAACACTAAATGCACCAACATTCGAATTATATGGGTCCCAAAAGAAAAAGAGAAAAAGAGAAAAAGAAAGGGTATCAGAAAATATTTGAAGAGATTATACTGGAAAACTTCCCTACATGGGAAAGGAAATAGTCACCCAAGTCCAGGAAGCACAGAGAGTCCCATACAGGATAAACCCTAGGAGAAATACACCAAGACAAAATATTAATCAAACTAACAAATATTAAATTCAAAGAAAAAATATTAAAAGCAGAAAGGGAAAATCCAAAACTAACATACAAATGAATTCCCATAAGGTTATCAGCTGATTTTTCAGCAGAAATTCTGCAGGCCAGAAAGGAGTGGCAGGATATACTTAAAGTGATGAAACAGAAAAACCTACAACCAAGATTACTCTCATTCAGATTTGATGGAGAAATCAAAAGGTTTTCAGACAAGCAAAAGATAATAGAACTCAGTACCAACAAATCAGCTTCACAACAAATGCTAAAGACATTTCTCTAGGCAGAAAACACAAGAGAAAATAAAGGCCCACAAAAACAAACCCAAGACAATTAAAGAAAATGGAAGAGGAACATACATATCGATAATAATCTTAAATGTAAATACATTAAATGTCCCAAAACAAAGACACAGACTGGCTGAAAAGACACAAAAACAAGACCCATATATGTGCTGTCTACAAGACACCCACATCAGACCTAGGGACACATACAGACTAAAAGTAAGGGGATGGAAAAAGATATTCCATGCAAATGGAATTCAAAAGAAAGATGGAGTAGCAATTCTCATTCAGACAAAATAGACTTTAAAATAAAGACTATTACAAGAGACAAAGAAGGACACTACATAATGATCAAGGGATCAAACCAAGAAGAAGATATAAAAATTATAAATATTTATGCAACCAACATAGGAGCACCACAATACATAAGGCAAATGCTGACAGCCATAAAAGGAGAAATCGACAATAATACAATCATAGTAGGGGACTTTAACACCTCACTTTCACCAATGGACAGATCACCCAAAATGAAAATAAGTAAGGAAACACAAGCTTTAAATAATACATTAAACAAGATGTACTTAATTGATATTTATAGCACATTCCATCCAAAAACAAGAGAATATACTTTCTCCTCAAGTGTTCATGGAATATTCTACAGGAGAGATCATATCTTGGGTCACAAATCAAGACTTGGTAAATTTAAGAACATTGAAATAGTGTCAAGTAACTTTTCTAACCACAACTCTATGAGACTAGATAACAATTACAGGAATAAATCTGTAAAAAATACAAGCACATGGAGGCTAAACAATACACTATGAAATAACCAAGAGATCACTAAAGAAATCAAAAAATACCTAGAAGCAAATGACAATGAAAACATGACAACCCAAAACCGATGAGATGCAGCAAAAGCAGTTCTAAGAGGGAAGTTTATAACAAAGGAATCCTACCTCAAGAAACAAGAAATATCTCAAATAAACAACCTAAACTTTCATATAAAGCAATTAGAGAAAGGAGAACAAAAAAACTCCAAAGTTAGCAGAAGGAAAGAAATCATAGAGATAAGATCAGAAACAAATGAAAAAGAAAAGCAGGAAACAGTAGCAAAGATCAATAAAACTAAAAGCTGGTTCTTTGAGAAGATAAACAAAATTGATAAAGCATAAGCCAGACTCATCAAGAAAAGAAAGAGAGAAGATTCAAATCAATAGAAATGGAAATGAAAAAGAGGACGTAACAACTGATACTGAAGAAATACAAAGGATCATGAGAGATTACTACAAGAAACTATATGCCAATAAAATGGACAACCTGGAAGAAATGGACAAATTCTTACAAAGCACAACCTTCTGAAACTGATCCAGGAAGAAATAGAAAATATAAAGAGACCAATCACAAGCACTGGAATTCAGACTGTGATTTAAAATGACAGGAAAATTCTATCAAACATTTACAGGGGAGCTAACACCTATCCTCAAATTCTTCTGAAATATAGCAGAGGGAGGGACACTCCCAAACTTATTCTACGACGCCACTATCACCCTGATACCAAAACCAGACAAAGAGGTCACAAAGAAAGAAAACCACAGGCAAATATCACTGATGAACATAGATGCAAAAAATCCTCCACAAAATGCTAGCAAACAGAATCCAACAACACATTAAAAGGATCATTCACCATGATCAAGTGGGGTTTATGCCAGGAATGCTAGGATTCTTCAGTGTATGCAAATCAATCAGTGTGATAAATCATATTAACAAATTGAAGGAGAAAAACCATATGATCATCTCAGATATAGAAAAAACTTTCAACAAAATTCAACACTCACTTACGACAAAAACCCTCCTGAAAGCAGGCATAGAGGGAACTTACCTCAACATAATAAAGGCCATATATGACAAATCCACAGCCAACAATGGTCTCAATGGTGAAAAACTGAAAACATTTCCCCTAAGATCAGGAACAAGACAAGGTTGCCCAGTCTCATCACTATTATTCAACATAGTTTTGGAAGTTTTAGCTGCAAAAATCAGACAAGGAAAAGAAACAAAAGGAATCCAAATCGGAAAAGAAGATGTAAAGCTATCACTGTTTGCAGATGACATGATACTATAAATAAAGAATCCTAAAGATGCTACCAGAAAACTACTAGAGATAATCAGTGAATTGGGTAAAGTAGCAGGATACAAAATTAATGCACAGAAATCTCTTGCATTCCAATACACTAATAATGAAATATCTGAAAGAGAAATTAAGGAAACACTCCCATTTGCCATTGCAACACAAAGAATAAAATACCTAGGAATAAACCTACCTAAGGAAACAAAAGACCTGTATGCAGAAAGCTACAAGACACTGACACAAGAAATTAAAGTTGATACAAACAGATGCAGAGATATACCATGCTCTTGGATTGGAAGAATCAACATTTTGAAAATAACTATACTACCCACAGCAATCTACAGATTCAATGCAATCCTTATCAAACTAACAATGACATTTTTCACAGTAATAGAACAAAACAGTTCACAATTTGTATGGAAACAAGAAAGACCCTGAAAAGCCAAAGAAATCTTGTGAAAGGAAAACAGAGCTGGAGGAATCAGGCTTCCTAACTTCAGACTATACTACAAAGCTACAATAATCACGACAGTACGGTACCAGCACAAAAACAGAAATATAGATCAAGGAACAGGATAGAAAGCCCAGAGTTAAGCCCTCGCACATATGGTCACCTTATCTTTGATAAAGGAGGCAAGAATATGCAATGGAGAAAAGACAGCCTCTTCAATACGTGATGCTGGGAAAACAGAACAGCTACATGTAAAAGAATGAAATTAGAACACTCTCTAAAACAATACACAAAAATAAACTCAAAATGGATTAAAGACCTAAATGTAAGACCAGACACCATCAAACTCTTAGAGGAAAACATAGGTAGAACACTCTATGACATAAATCACAGCAAGATCATCTTTGACTCACATCCTAGAGAAATGGAAATAAAAACAAAAATAAACAAATGTGACCAAATGACACTTAAAGGCTTTTGCGAAGCAAAAGAAAACATAATGAAGATGAAAACACAACCCTCAGAATGGAAGAAAATATTTGCAAATGAAGCAACTGACAAAGGATTAATCTCCAAAATTTATAAGCAGCTCATGCAACTCAATATCAAACAAACAAACAACCCTATCCAAAAACTGGGCAGAAAACCTAAATAGACATTTCTCCAAAGAAGATATACAGATTGCCAACAAATGCATGAAAGGAGGTTCAACATCACTAATCATTAGAGAATTGTAAATCAAAACTACAGTGAGGTATCACCTCACAACTGTCAAAATGGCCATCATCAAAAAATCTACAACAATAAATTCTGGAGAGGATGTGGAGGAAACGGAACCCTCTTGTACTGTTGGTGGGAATGTGAATTGACACAGCCACTATGGAGAACAGTATGGAAGTTATGTAAAAATCTAAAAGTTGAACTATCATATGGCACGGCAACCCCACTACTGGGCATATTCCCTGAGAAACCCATATAAAATTGATAAAGCATAAGCCAGACTCATCAAGAAAAGAAAGAGAGAAGATTCAAATCAATAGAAATGGAAATGAAAAAGAGGACGTAACAACTGATACTGAAGAAATACAAAGGATCATGAGAGATTACTACAAGAAACTATATGCTAATAAAATGGACAACCTGGAAGAAATGGACAAATTCTTACAAAGCACAACCTTCTGAAACTGATCCAGGAAGAAATAGAAAATATAAAGAGACCAATCACAAGCACTGGAATTCAGACTGTGATTTAAAATGACAGGAAAATTCTATCAAACATTTACAGGGGAGCTAACACCTATCCTCAAATTCTTCTGAAATATAGCAGAGGGAGGGACACTCCCAAACTTATTCTACGACGCCACTATCACCCTGATACCAAAACCAGACAAAGAGGTCACAAAGAAAGAAAACCACAGGCAAATATCACTGATGAACATAGATGCAAAAAATCCTCCACAAAATGCTAGCAAACAGAATCCAACAACACATTAAAAGGATCATTCACCATGATCAAGTGGGGTTTATGCCAGGAATGCTAGGATTCTTCAGTGTATGCAAATCAATCAGTGTGATAAATCATATTAACAAATTGAAGGAGAAAAACCATATGATCATCTCAGATATAGAAAAAACTTTCAACAAAATTCAACACTCACTTACGACAAAAACCCTCCTGAAAGCAGGCATAGAGGGAACTTACCTCAACATAATAAAGGCCATATATGACAAATCCACAGCCAACAATGGTCTCTGAAAGTAGGCATAGAGGGAACTTTCCTCAACATAATAAAGGCCATATATGACAAATCCACAGCCAACAATGGTCTCAATGGTGAAAAACTGAAAACATTTCCCCTAAGATCAGGAACAAGACAAGGTTGCCCAGTCTCATCACTATTATTCAACATAGTTTTGGAAGTTTTAGCTGCAAAAATCAGACAAGGAAAAGAAACAAAAGGAATCCAAATCGGAAAAGAAGATGTAAAGCTATCACTGTTTGCAGATGACATGATACTATACATAAAGAATCCTAAAGATGCTACCAGAAAACTACTAGAGATAATCAGTGAATTGGGTAAAGTAGCAGGATACAAAATTAATGCACAGAAATCTCTTGCATTCCAATACACTAATAATGAAATATCTGAAAGAGAAATTAAGGAAACACTCCCATTTGCCATTGCAACACAAAGAATAAAATACCTAGGAATAAACCTACCTAAGGAAACAAAAGACCTGTATGCAGAAAGCTACAAGACACTGACACAAGAAATTAAAGTTGATACAAACAGATGCAGAGATATACCATGCTCTTGGATTGGAAGAATCAACATTTTGAAAATAACTATACTACCCACAGCAATCTACAGATTCAATGCAATCCTTATCAAACTAACAATGACATTTTTCACAGTAATAGAACAAAACAGTTCACAATTTGTATGGAAACAAGAAAGACCCTGAAAAGCCAAAGAAATCTTGTGAAAGGAAAACAGAGCTGGAGGAATCAGGCTTCCTAACTTCAGACTATACTACAAAGCTACAATAATCACGACAGTACGGTACCAGCACAAAAACAGAAATATAGATCAAGGAACAGGATAGAAAGCCCAGAGTTAAGCCCTCGCACATATGGTCACCTTATCTTTGATAAAGGAGGCAAGAATATGCAATGGAGAAAAGACAGCCTCTTCAATACGTGATGCTGGGAAAACAGAACAGCTACATGTAAAAGAATGAAATTAGAACACTCTCTAAAACAATACACAAAAATAAACTCAAAATGGATTAAAGACCTAAATGTAAGACCAGACACCATCAAGCTCTTAGAGGAAAACATAGGTAGAACACTCTATGACATAAATCACAGCAAGATCATCTTTGACTCACATCCTAGAGAAATGGAAATAAAAACAAAAATAAACAAATGTGACCAAATGACACTTAAAGGCTTTTGCGAAGCAAAAGAAAACATAATGAAGATGAAAACACAACCCTCAGAATGGAAGAAAATATTTGCAAATGAAGCAACTGACAAAGGATTAATCTCCAAAATTTATAAGCAGCTCATGCAACTCAATATCAAACAAACAAACAACCCTATCCAAAAACTGGGCAGAAAACCTAAATAGACATTTCTCCAAAGAAGATATACAGATTGCCAACAAATGCATGAAAGGAGGTTCAACATCACTAATCATTAGAGAATTGTAAATCAAAACTACAGTGAGGTATCACCTCACAACTGTCAAAATGGCCATCATCAAAAAATCTACAACAATAAATTCTGGAGAGGATGTGGAGGAAACGGAACCCTCTTGTACTGTTGGTGGGAATGTGAATTGACACAGCCACTATGGAGAACAGTATGGAAGTTATGTAAAAATCTAAAAATTGAACTATCATATGGCACGGCAACCCCACTACTGGGCATATTCCCTGAGAAACCCATAAGTCAAAAAGTGTCATGTACCACAATGTTCATTGCAGTTCTATTTGCAATAGCCAGGACATGGAGCAACCTAAGTGTCCATCGACATATGAATGGATAAAGAAGATAAGGCACATGTATACAATGGAATATTACTCAGCCATAAAACGAAATGAAACTGAGTTATTTGTAGTGAGCTGGATGGACTTAGAGTCTGTCATACAGAGTGAAGTATGTTGGAAAGAGTAAAACAAATAGTGTATGCTAACACATATATATGGAATATAAATAAAAAGAAAAGAAATGGTTCTGAAGAACCTAGAGGCAACCAGGAATAATGACACAGACCTAGATAATGGACTTGAGGACACAGGGAGGAAGAAGGTTAAACTGGGACAAAGAGAGAGAGTGGCATGGACATATATACACTATCAAATATAAAATAGATAGCTAGGGGGAAGCAGACACATAGCACAGGGAGATCAGCTCCATCCCTTTTCACCACCCAGAGTGGTGGGATAGGGAGGGTGGGAGGGAAACACAAGAAGGAGGAGATATGGGGTTACATGTATATGTATAGCTGATTCACTTTGTTATAAAGAAGAAACTAATGTAATATTGTAAAGCAAGTATACTCCAATAAAGATGTTAAAAGAAAAACACTAGAAGCAATCAATAAGAGAATAACTGAGGAAGAAGAATGAATAAGTGAGCTGGAAGACCAAATGTTGGAAACATCTGCCGAGGATCAGAATAAAGAGAAAAGAATGAAAAGAATTGAGGACTATCTCAGAGACCTCTGGGACAACACTAAATATACCAACATTTGAATTAGACGGGGCCCAGAAGAAGAGAAAAAGAAAGGGTCTACGAAAATATTTGAAGAGATTATACTGGAAAAGTTCCCTAATGTGGGAATGGAAATAGTCACCCAAGTCCAGCAAGCAGAGAGAGTCCCATACAGGGTAAACCCTAGGAGAAACAAACTAAGACACAATATTAACCAAACTAGTAAAAAATAAAATCAAAGAAAAATTATTAAAAGCAGAAAGGGAAAAACAAAAAATAACATACAAAGGAACTCCCATAAGGTTATCAGCTGATTTTTCAGCAGAAACTCTGCAGGCCATAAGGGAGTAACAGGTTATATTTAAAGTGATGAAACAGAAAAATCTACAGCCAAGATGACTCTACCCAGCAAAGATATCATTCACATTTGATGGAGAAATCAAAAGCTTTTCAGACAAGCAAAAGCTAAGAGAATTCAGCACCAAGAAACCAGCTTTACAACAAATGCTAAAGAAAGATCTCTAGGCAGGAAACACAAGAGAAGAAAAAGACCCACAAAAACAAACCCAAAACAATTAAGAAACTGGTAATAGGAACATCCATATCAATAATAAATTTGAATATAAATTTTATATATGCTGTCTACAAGAGACCCACTTCAGACCTAGGGACACATATAGACTGAAAGTGAAGGGATGGAAAAATGTATTCCATGCAAATGGAAATCAAAAGAAAGCTGGAATAGCAATACTTGTATCAGATAAAATAGATCTTAAAATAAATTCTGTTACAAGAGTTAAGGATGGATACTATATAATGATCAAGGGATCAATCCAGGAAGAAAATATAACAATTAGAATTGTTTATGCACCCAACACAGAAGCACCTAAATTTATAAGGCAAATGTTAAGAGCAATGAAAGGGGAAATTGACAGTAACACAATAACTGTAGGGGACTTTAATTCCTCATTTACAACAATGGGAAAATAATCCAAACAGAGAATACATAGGAAACAGGAGCTTTAAATGACACAATAGACCAGATAGGTTTAATTGATATTTATAGAACATTCCACCTGAAAGTGGCAGAATACACTTTCTTCTCAAGTGCACACAGAGCATACTCCAGGATAGATCATGTCTTGCATCACAGATCAAGCCTCAGAAAATTTTACAAAATTGAATTCATATCAAGCATCTTTTCTGACCACAATACTATGAGATTGGAAATGAATTACAGGAAAAAACTGTAAAACCACAAATATATGGAGGCTAAATAGCGTGCTGCTAAATAACCAAGAGATCACTGAAAAAAATCAAAGAAGAATTTAAAAAATACAAAGAAATAAATGAGGAGGAGCTTCAAGATGGCAGAAGAGTAAGACATGGAGAATACCTTCCTCCCCACAAATACATCAGAAATACATCTACATGTGCAACAACTCCTACAGAACACCTACTGAACGCTGGCAGAAGACCTCAGACCTCCCAAAATGTAAGAAACTCCCCACATACCAGGGTAGGGCAAAAAAAGAAAAAAACAGAGACAAAAGAATATGGACTGGATCTGAACCAGTGGGAGGGTGCTGTGAAGGAGGAAAGGTTTCCACACACAAGGAAGCCCCTTCGTGGATGGAGACTACAGGTGGAGGAGGGGGGAAGCAACGGAGCCACGGAGGAGAGCACAGCAACAGGAGTGAGGAGGGCAAAGCAGAGAGATTCCCACACAGAGGATCAGTGCCAACCAGCATGCACCAGCCTGAGAGGCTTGTCTGCTCAGCCGCCAGGATGGGTGGGAGCTGGAAGCTGCGGCTCAGGATTCGGTCAGATACCAGGGAGAGGACTGGGGTTGGCTGCGAGAACACAGCCTGAAAGGGGATGGTGCGCCATGTCTAACTGGGATGGAGTCCAGGAAAAGGTCTGGAACTGCTGAAGAGACAAGAGACTTTTTCTTGCCTCTTTGTTTCCTGGTGCACAAGGAGAGGGGATTAAGAATGCTGCCTAAAGGAGCTCCAGAGATGGGCGCGAGCCCAGGCTTTAAGCCGGACACCAGAGACAGGCATGAGACACTAAGTCTGCTACTTCAGCCAACAAGAAGCCTGTGAGCAAGCACAGGTCACTCTCCACACCTCCTCTCCCGGGAGCCTGTGCAGCCCGCCACTGCCAGGGTCCCATGATCCAGGGACGACTTTCCCGGAGAACACAAGGCACACCTCAGGCTGGTGCAACATCACACAGGCCTCTGCCAGCGCAGACTATCCCCGCATCCATACCCCTCCCTCCCTCCGGCCTGAGCAAGACAGAGCCCACGAATTAGCTTCTCCTTTAACCCTGTAATGTATCAGTGAAGAACAGATGACCTCAGATGATCTACACTCAGAGGTGACTCTAAATTCAAAGCTGAACCCCAGGAGCTGTGTGAAAAAAGAAGAGAAAGGGAAATTTTCCCAGCAGCCTCAGGAGCAGTGGATTAAATCTCCTCAATAAACTTGATGTACCCCTCCGCTGTGGAATACCTGAATAGACAATGAATCATCTCAAATTGAAGAGGTGGAGTTTGAGAGCAATGATATATATGTTTTTTTCACTTTTACTCTTTTTGTGAGTGTGTATGTGTATGCTTCTTTGTGTGATTTTGTATGCATAGCTTTGGTTTTACCATTTGTCCTCGGTTCTGTCTGTCCTTTTTTTTTATTACTTAAAAATATTTGTTTTCATAATAATTAATTTTTCTTTTTTATTTTAATAACTTTTAATTATTATTTTATTTTATCTTCTTCCTCTATTATTTCTTTTTTTCTCCCTTTTATTCTGAGCCATGTGGAGGACTGGCTCTTTGTGCTCCAGCCAGGCATCAGAGCAGTGGATCTGAGGTGGGAGAGCCAAGTTCAGGACACTGGTCCACAAGAGACCTCCTAGCTCCACATAATATCAGACAGTGAAAATCTCTGAGAGATCTCCATCTCAACACGACCACCCAGCTCCACTCAATGACCAGCAATCAACAGTGCAGGGCACCCTATGCCAAACAACTAGCAAAACAAGAACACAACACTATCCGTTAGCACAGAGGCTGCCTAAAATCATAATAAGTCCACAGACACCTCAAAACACACCACCAGACATGGACGTGCCCCCCAGAAAGAAAAGATCCAGCCTCATCCACCAGAACACAGACAGTAGTCCCCTCCACCAGGAAGCCTACACAACCCACTGAACCAACCTTAGCCACTGGAGACAGACACCAAAAACAATGGAAACTACGAACCTGCAACCTGCAAAAAGGAGACCCCAAAACACAGTAAGTTAAGCAAAATGAGAAGACAGAGAAACACACAGCAGATAAAGGATCAAAGCAAAAACCCACCAGACCTAACAAATGAAGAGGCAATAGACAGTCTACCTGACAAATAATTCAGAATAATGATACTAAAGGTGATCCAAAATATTGGTAATAGAATGGAGAAAATACAAGAAATGTTTAACAAGGACGTAGAAGAACTAAAGAGCAAAGAAACCATGATGAACAACACATAAATAAAATTTAAAATTCTCTACAAGGGATCAATAGCAGAATAACTGAGGAAGAAGAATGGATAACTGACCTGGAAGATAATATAATGGAAATAACTACTGCAGAGCAGAATAAAGAAAAAAGAATGAAAAGAATTGAGGACACTCTCAGAGACCACTGGGACAACATTAAATGGGCCAACATTCGAATTATAGGGGTCCCAGAAGAAGAAGAGAAAAAGAAAGGGACTGAGAAAATATTTGAAGAGATTATAGTTGTAAGCTTCCCTAATATGGGAAAGAAAATAGTTAATCAAGTCCAGGAAGAACAGAGAGTCCCATACTGGAAAAATCCAAGGAGAAACAAGCCAAGAAACATATCAATCAAACTATCAAGAATTAAATACAAAGAAAAAATATTAAAAGCAGCAAGGGAAAAACAACAAATAACACATAAGGGAATCCCCATAAGGTTAACAGCTGACCTTTCAGCAGAAACTCTGCCAGCCAGAAAGGAGTGGCAGGACATATTTAATGTGATGAAGGAGAAAAACTAAAACCAAGATTACTCTAGCCAGAAAGGATCTCATTCAGGTTTGACCAAGAAATTAAAAGTTTTACAGAAAAACAAAAGCTAAGAGAATTCAGCACAGCCAAACCAGCTTTAAAACAAATGGTAAAGGAACTTCTCTAGGCAGGAAATACAAGAGAAGGAAAAGACCTACAATAATAAACCCAAAACAATTAAGAAAATGGTAATAGGAACACACATATTGATAATTACATTAAATGTAGATGGATTAAATGCTCCCATCAAAAGACATAGACTGGCTGAATAGATACAAATACAAGACCCGTATATATGCTGTCTACAGGAGACCTACTTCAGACCTAGGGACACATACAGACTGAAAGTGAGAGGATGGAAAAATATATTCTGTGCAAATGGAAATCAAAAGAAAGCTGGAGTAGCAATTCTCATATCAGACACAATAGACTTTACAACAAAGAATATTAGAAGAGACAAAGAAGGACACTACATAATGATCAAGGGATCAATCCAAGAAGAAGATATAACAAGTGTAAACATTTATGCACCAAACATAGGAGCACCTCAACACATAAGGCAAATACTAATAGCCATAAAAGGGGAAATCGACAATAACACAATCAAAATAGGGGCCTTGAACACCCCACTTTCACCAATGGACAGATCATTCAAAATGAAAATAAATAAAGAAACAAAAGCTTTAAGTGATACATTAAACAAGATGGACTTAATTGATATTTATGGGAGAGTCAATCCAAAAACAACAGAATACACTTTCTCCTCCAGTGCTCATGGAACATTATCCAGGATAGATCATGTCTTGGGTCACAAATCAAGCCTGGTAAATTTAAGAAAACTGAAATCATATCAAGAATCTTTTTGGCCCACAAAGTTATGAAACTAGATACCAATTACAGTAAAAAAAAAATGTACAAACACATGGAGGCTAAACAATACACCACTTAATAACCAAGAGATCACTGAAGAAATCAAAAAATACCTAGAAACAAATGACAATGAAAACACAATGACCCAAAACCTATGGGATGTACAAAAAGCAGTTCTAAGAGGGAAGTTTATAGCAATCCAAGACTACCTTAAGAAACAAGAAACATCTCAAATAAACAACCTAAACTTACACCTGAAGCAATAAGAGAAAGAAGAACAAAAAATCCTCAAAGTTAGCAGAAGGAAAGAAATCACAAAGATCAAATCAGAAAATAATGCAAAAGAAATGAAGGAAATGATAGCAAAGATCAATAAAACTAAAAGCTGTTTCTTTGAGAAGATAAAAAAATTGAAAAAACATTAGACAGACTTATCAAGAAAAAAGGGAGAACACTCAAATCAATATAAGTAGAAATGAAAAAGGAGAAGTAACAACTGACACTTCAGAAGTACAAAGGTTCATGAGAGATTACTACAAGAAACTAATGCCAATAAAATTGACAAACTGGAAGTTATGGACAAATTCTTAGAAATGCAGAACACTCCGAGGAGACTGAAAGAGGAAGAAATAGAAAATATGAACAGACCAATCACAAACACTGATATTGAAACTGTGATTAAAAATCTTCCAACAAACAAAAGCCTAGGACCAGATGGCTTCACAGGTGAATCCTATCAAACATTTAGAGAAGAGATAAAACCTATCCTTCTCAAACTCTTCTGAAATATAGCAAAGGGAGGAACACTCCCAGACTCATTCCATGAGGCCACCATCACTCTGATACCAAAACCAGATAAAGATATCACAAAGAAAGAAAACTACAGGTCAATATCACTGATGAACATACATGTAAAATTCCTCAACAATATGCTAGCAATCAGAATCCAACAGCACATTAAAAGGATCATTCACCATGATCAAGTGAGGTTTATCCCAGGAATGCAATGATTCTTCAACGAATGCAATGATTCTTCAACATATGCAAACAAATGAATGTGATACACCATATTAACAATTTGAAGGGAAAATCCCTATGATCCTCTCAATAGATGCAGAGAAACTTTCAACAAAACTCAACACCCATTTATGATAAAAACCCTCCAGAAAGTCAGCATAGAGTTAACTTTCCTCAACATAATAAAGACCATATATGACAAACCCACAGCCAACATCATCCTCAATGGTGAAAAACTGAAACTATTTGCAATAAGATCAGGAAGAAGACAAAGTTGCCCACTCTCACCAATATTATTCACCATAGTTTTGGAAATTTTAGCCACAGAAATCAGAGAAGAAAAAGAAATAAAAGGAATCCGTATTGGAAAAGAAGTAAAGCTGTCACTGTTTGCAGATGACATTATACTATATATAGAGAATCGTAAAGATGCTACCAGAAAACTACTAGAGCTAATCACTGAATTTGTTAAAGTAGCAGGATGCAAAATTAATGCACAGAAATCTCTTCCATTCCTATACACTAATGATAAAAAATCTGAAAGTGAAATTAAGAAAACACTACCATTTACCACTGCAAAAATAAAATAAAATACCTAGGAATAAACCTACCTAAGGAGAAAAAAGACCTGTATGGCAGAAAACTATAAGACACTGATGAAAGAATTTTAAAATGATAAAAGTAGATGGAGAGATATACCATGTTCTTGGATTGGAGGAATCAACATTGTGAAAATGACTCTACTACCCAAAGCAATCTACAGATTTAATGCAATCCCTATCAAACTACCACTGGCATTTTTCATAAAACTAGAACAAAAAATTTTGACAATTTGTATGGAGACACAAAAGACCCTGAATAGCCAAAACAATCTTGAGAAAGAAAAATGGAGCTGGAGGAATCAGGCTCTCTGACTTCAGACTATACTAGAAAGCTACAGTAATGAAAACAGTATGGTACCTGCACAAAAACAGAAATATAGATCAATGGAACAGGATAGAAAGCCCAGAGATAAACCCATGCACATATGGTCACCGTATCTTTGATAAAGGAGGCAAGATTATACAGTGGAGAAAAGATAGTCTCTTCAATAATTGGCACTGGGAAAACTGGACAACTACATGTAAAAGGATTATGCTAGCAATCAGAATCCAACAGCACATTAAAAGGATCATTCACCATGATCAAGTGAGGTTTATCCCAGGAATGCAATGATTCTTCAATGAATGCAATGATTCTTCAACATATGCAAACAAATGAATGTGATACACCATATTAACAATTTGAAGGGAAAATCCCTATGATCCTCTCAATAGATGCAGAGAAACTTTCAACAAAACTCAACACCCATTTATGATAAAAACCCTCCAGAAAGTCAGCATAGAGTTAACTTTCCTCAACATAATAAAGACCATATATGACAAACCCACAGCCAACATCATCCTCAATGGTGAAAAACTGAAACTATTTGCAATAAGATCAGGAAGAAGACAAAGTTGCCCACTCTCACCAATATTATTCACCATAGTTTTGGAAATTTTAGCCACAGAAATCAGAGAAGAAAAAGAAATAAAAGGAATCCGTATTGGAAAAGAAGTAAAGCTGTCACTGTTTGCAGATGACATTATACTATATATAGAGAATCGTAAAGATGCTACCAGAAAACTACTAGAGCTAATCACTGAATTTGTTAAAGTAGCAGGATGCAAAATTAATGCACAGAAATCTCTTCCATTCCTATACACTAATGATAAAAAATCTGAAAGTGAAATTAAGAAAACACTACCATTTACCACTGCAAAAATAAAATAAAATACCTAGGAATAAACCTACCTAAGGAGAAAAAAGACCTGTATGGCAGAAAACTATAAGACACTGATGAAAGAATTTTAAAATGATAAAAGTAGATGGAGAGATATACCATGTTCTTGGATTGGAAGAATCAACATTGTGAAAATGACTCTACTACCCAAAGCAATCTACAGATTTAATGCAATCCCTATCAAACTACCACTGGCATTTTTCATAAAACTAGAACAAAAAATTTTGACAATTTGTATGGAGACACAAAAGACCCTGAATAGCCAAAACAATCTTGAGAAAGAAAAATGGAGCTGGAGGAATCAGGCTTTCTGACTTCAGACTATACTAGAAAGCTACAGTAATGAAAACAGTATGGTACCTGCACAAAAACAGAAATGTAGATCAATGGAACAGGATAGAAAGCCCAGAGATAAACCCATGCACATATGGTCACCGTATCTTTGATAAAGGAGGCAAGATTATACAGTGGAGAAAAGATAGTCTCTTCAATAATTGGCACTGGGAAAACTGGACAACTACATGTAAAAGGATGAAATTAGAACATTCCCTAACACCATACACAAAAATAAACTCTAAATGGATTAAAAACCTAAATATAAGGCCAGACACCATCAAATTCTTAGAGGAAAACATAGGCAGAGCACTCTATGACATAAGTCACAGCAAGAACCTTTTTGACCCACCTCCTAGAGAAATGAAAATAAAAACAAAAATAAACAAATGGGACCTAATGAAATTTAAAAGCTTTTGCACAGCAAAGGAAACCATAACCACGATGAAAAGATAACCTCCAAATGGGAGAAAATATTTGCAAATGAAGCAATTGGCAAAGGATTAATCTCCAAAACATACAAGCAACACATGCAACTTAATATCAAAAAAACAAACAACCCAATCCAAAAATGGGCAGAATACCTGAATAGACATTTCTCCAAAGAAGATATACAGATTTCCAAGAAACACATGAAAGAATGCTCAACATTATTAATCATTAGAGAAATGCAAAGCAAAACTACAATGAGATATCATCTCACACCGGTCAGAATGGCCATCATTGAAAAATCTACAAACAATAAATGCTGGAGAGGGTGTGGAGAAAATGGAACCATCTTGTACTGTTGGTGGGAATGTAAATTGATACAGCCACTACAGAGAACAGTATGGAAGTTCCTTAAAAGACTATAATTAGAACTACCATACAACCCAGAAATACCACTACTGGGCATGTACCCTGAGAAAACCATAGTTCAAAGAGAGTCATGTACCGAAATGTTCATTACAGCTCTATTTACAATAGTCAGGACATGGAAGCAACCTAAGTGTCTATTGACAGATGAATGGATAAAGTAGATGTGGCCCATATATACAATGGAATATTTCTCAGCCATAGAAAGTAACATAACTGAGTTATTTGTAGTGAGGTGGATGGACATAGAGACTGTCATAGAAAGTGAAGTTAGTCAGAAAGAGAAAAAGAAACACCATCTGCTAGCACATATATATGGAATCTAAACAAACCAAAAAAAATAGAAAAAATAATGGTCAGAAGAACCTAGGGTCAAGATGGGAATAAATATGCAGACCTACTAGAGAGTGGACTTGAGGATACAAGGAGGGGTAATGGTAAGCTGGGACAAAGTGAGAGAGTGATATCAACATATATGCCCTACCAAATGTAAAAGAGATAGCTAGTGGGAAGCAGCCGCATAGCAGAAGGAGATTAGCTCGGTGCTTTGTGACTACCTAGAGGTGTGGGATAGGGAGGGTGGGAGGGAGGGAGATGCAAGAGGCACGAGATATGGGGTCATATGTATATGTATATGTATAACTCATTCACTTTGTTATAAAGCCAAAATTAACACACCATTGTAAAGCAATTATACTGTAATAAAAATGTTAAAAAAAGGAATACTTATACTAGAATAAAGTATTAGTTGTTTATCCGAAATGCAAAAAAAGAAAAAGAAATGAAAATGAAAACACAATGACACAAAATCTATGGGATGCAGGAAAAGCAGTTCTAACAGGGAAGTTTATATCAATTCAATCTCACCTCTAGAAATAAGAAAGATGTCAAAAAAAAAAAAAAAATCTAACCCTTCACCTACAGCAACTAGAGAAAGAAGAACACAGAATACCCAAAGTCAGTAGAAGGAGAGAAATCATGAAAATCAGAGCAGAAATAAATGAAATAGAAACAAAGAAAATAATAGCAAAGATCAATAAAACTAAAAGATGATTCTTTCATAAGATAAAGAAAATTGATAAACAGCCAGAATCATCAAGAAAAAAAGGAACAGGACCCAAATCAATAATATTAGAATTAAAAAAGGAGAAATCACAACTGACACCACAGAAATACAAAGGATTATGAGAGACTACTAAATAAAAGTATATGCCAATAAAATGGACAACCATGAAGAAATGGAAATATTCATGGAAAGGTACAATTTTCCAAGATCGGACCAGGAAGAATTAGAAAATATAAACAGACTTATCACAAGTAATGAAATTGAAACTGTAATGAAAAATCTTCCATGTAACAAAAGTCAAGGACCAGATGACTTCACAGGCAAATTCTATCATACATTTAGAGAAGGGCTAACACCTATCCTTCTCAAACTCTTCCAAAAAATCGCAGAGGGAGAAACACTCCCAAGTTCATTCTACGAAATCACCATCACCCTGATACCAAGACCAGAAAAATATATCACAAAAAAGAAAATTATAGACCACTACCACTGATGAACATAGATCCAAAAATCATGAACAAAATATTAGTAAACAGAGTAGAGCAATATATTAAAAGGATCATACACCATGATCAAATGGGACTTATCCCAGGGATGCAAGGATTCTTCAGTATATGCAAATCAATCAATGTGATACACCATATGAACAAATTAAGGAATAAAAACCATCTGATCATTTCAATAGATGCAGAAAAAGCTTTTGACAAAATTCAATACCCATTTATGATAAAAACTCTCCAAAAAATGGGCATAGAGGGAACCTACGTAAACATAATAAAGGTCATATATTACAAACACACAGCAAACATCATATTCAATGGTGAAAATCTGAAAGCCTTTTCACTAAGATTGGGAAAAATACAAGGTTGCCCACTCTCACCACTATTATTCAACATAGTTTTGGAAGTCCTAGCCATGGCAATCAGAGAGGAAAAAGAAATAAAAGGAACACAAACTGGAAAAGAAGAAGTAAAACTGTCACTGTTTGCAGATGACATGATACCATGCATAGAAAATCCTAAAGATGCCACCAGAAAACTACTAGAACTAAGCAATGAAGTTGGTAAGGTTGCAGGATACAAAATTAATGCACAGAAGTCTCTGGCATTCCTATACACTAACAATAAAAGATCAGAAAGGGAAATTAAGGAAATATCCCATTTACCATGGCAACAAAAATAATAAAAGACCTAGGATAAATCTACTTAAGGAGGCGAAAGGCTTGTACTCAGAAAACTATAAAACACTGATGAAAAAATCAAAGATGACATAAACAGATGGAGAAGTATACAATGTCCTTGGATTGAAAACATCAACATTGTTGATACTACATAAAGCAATCTACAGATTCAGTGCAATCTCTATCAGACTAACAATGGCATTCTTCACAGAACTAGAACAAAAAATTTCATAATTCGTATGGAAACACAAAAGACCCCAAATAGCCAAAGCAATCTTGAGAAAGAAAAGTCGAGCTGGAGGAATCAGGCTCCCTGATGTCAGACTGTACTACAAAGCTACAGTAATCAAGACAGTATGGTACTGGCACAAAAACAGAAATAAAGATCAATGGTACAGGATAGAAAGCCCAGAGATAAACCCACACACATATGGTCACCTAATCTACAACAAAGGAGGCAAGAATATACAATGCAGAAAATACAGACTGTTTGATAAATAGTGTTGGGAAAACTGGACAACTACATGTAAAAGAATGAAATTAGAACACTCCCTAACACCATACACAAAAATAAACTCCAAATGAGTTAAAGACCTAAATATAAGACCAGACACTATAAAACTCTTAGTGGAAAAATACTCTTTGACATAAACCACAGCAAGGTCTTTTTTGACCCACCTCCTCGATTAATGGAAATAAAATCAAAAATAAGCAAATGGGATCTAATTAAACTTCAAAGCTTTTGCACAGCAAAGGAAACTATAAACAAGATGAAATGACAACCCTCAGGATGGGAAAAAAGATTTTCAAATGAAACAACAGACAAAGGATTAATCTCCAAAATATACAAACAGCTCATGGAGCTCAATATCAGAAAAACAAACAATTCAATTAAAAAATGGGCAGAAGATCTGAATAGACATTTCACCAAAGAAGACATACAGATGTCCAAGAAACATATGAAAACATGCTCAACATCACTAATTATTAGAGAAATGCCAATGAAAACTACAATGAGGTATCACCTCACACCAGTCAGAATGACAATTATCAAAAAAGCTAGAAACAATAAATTCTGGAAAGGATGTGTTGAAAAAGGAACCTTCTGGCACTGTTGGTGGGAATGTGAATTAATACAGCCACTATGGAGAACAGTACGGAGGTTCCTTAAAAAACTACAAATAGAACTACCATAAGACCCAGCAATCCCACTACTGGGCATATACCCTGAGAAAACCAAAATTCAAAAAGAGACATGTACCACAATGTTCATTGCATGACTATTTACAACAGCCAGGACATGGAAGCAACCTAAATGTTCATCAACAGGTGAATACATAAAGAAGATGTGGCACATATATACAGTGGAATATTACTCAGCCATAAAAAGAAACAAAATTGAGTTATTTGTCGTGAGGTGTTTGGACCTAGAGTCTGTCATTCAGAGTGAAGTAAGTCAGAAAGAGAAAAACAAATACTGTATGTTAACACATATATACTGAGTCTAAAAAAAAGAAAAAAATGGTACTGATGAACCTAGTAGCAGGGCAGGAATAAAGACGTAGACATAGAGAATGGATTTGAGGGTCTGGGGTCGGTGTGGGTAGGGGTAAGCTGGGGCAAAGTGAGAGTAGCACTGACTTGTATACACTACTGAATGTAAAATATTTAGCTAGTGGGAAGCAGTATCATAGCAGAGGAAGATCCGCTCTGTGCTTTGCAATGACCTGGAGACATGGGCTAGGGAGGGTGGGAGTGAGGCTCAAGATGGAGGGGATATGGGGATATATGTATGCATATGGCTGATTTACTTTGTTGTACAACAGAAACGAACACAGTATTGTGAAGCAATTATACTCCAATAAAGATCTATTTTGAAAAAAGAATACATATTTGGTAATTCAGGTAACCAAATTATATTTGTCATATATTTGATCTTCATCCCAGGTTCCTGCCTCAAAGCTCTCAAAACCCTTGGAATTTCCTGAGTAATAAGAGCATTAAAAACATCTTTTGTTATAATATTTGTTCTCTTGTCTTCAGTTCCTGAAAATCCTTCAGAGCCATAAAAGTAAATTTTGTGTTTTGTTATTCATAAAAGCCCCTTTTTACCGCAGTTGTGTTTATGTTAATGAGGTAACTTTGGGAAAGCACCTAAAGAGAGGTGCTGGTTGCCAGGGAACCAACCAGGAATAGAGGATTGAAACTTTCAGTTCCATCCCCTGGTTTGCAGGGAGGAGAGAGAAGCTAGAGGTTGAATCAATCACCAGTGGTTGATGATTTAATCAATCATGTCTATATAATGAAGCCTCCATAACAACCCCAAAGGAGGGGGTTTAAAGAGCTTCCAGGCTGGGGAACCAGAACACTTCCATGTGTCACCATGTGGGTCCCAACTTCCATGAGGACAGAAACTCCTTTAATTTTAACCTCACCCTATGTAATTCTTCATCTGGATGTTGATTCCTATTCTTTAACATCCTTTGTAATAAACTGGTAATTTAGTCTGTGAACAGGTTTCCTGAGTTTTGTGAACCACTCTAGGAAATTAATCAAACCCAAAGATGGGGGTCCTGGGAACCTCTGATGTATAGCCAGTCAATCAGAAGCACAGATAACAACCTGGGATTGCAACTGGGTCCGAAGTGGAGGGCCGTCTTGGGCTGAGCCCTTTACCTGTGGAATCTGATGCTATTTCTGGGTTGATAGAGTCAGAGTTCAGTTGAATTCTTGGACACCCAACAGGTTGTAATTGGTGACCATAATCCAAAGGCTTAGTTTAGAGAGGAGGACAGTGACTTGCTTTTCTTGAAGTCATATAATATGCTTCATCAACTTGGAGAAGGGTAGGCACTTTAATGCTCCCACTCAGCCTTCTGAGAAAATTAAGGGAAGAAATGAAGCATATGCTTTTTTCTAAGGTTGAGAAATAGCTGGACAAATGGGACAACATGGATATGAGACCCAAAAATATCCAGTTTACTTTTACTGGGACTTAGTATACATTTGACAAGCTGTATTACCTTTCCAGCCCTCCACTAATTTCTTATATACAAAGAGAAACAAAGATTAGCAGGTGTGTTTTGACAAATACACCTGTATTTAAAGAAAATACAGAAAAAAATCAGGAAAAAAATATACACACACATATATATATTTATATATACATATATAACTGAATCACTTTGCTGTATAGCTGAAACTAACACAACATTGTTAATCAACTAGACTTCAATATAAAATTAAAAGTTAAAAATAAGAAAAGAAAATATAAAATGGAGATGGTCCTTGATCCTTCAGGATATATTATCCCACTCAATGAATCCGGTCCATACATTTATGAAGTGTCTGAGTTTCCTTTTTAATTCATAATTTTCCTCAATGAAAGAATCAGAAAGAAGTTGCCATGGTGTTAGCAGTGCAGCTTCCAAAACTTCAGTCTTTAAGACTACTGGTTTCCTTCTCTACCACTCAACCAATCATCCCCCTGTGAAATAAAATTCATATTTTATGCCAAGAAAAATTTAAACATAAAAAATTTTCTCTGCCTTTTGACCTTCTCTTTCCCCTCTACTGTGCATTGTGTACCTGTATTATGCATCAACCAGACCTCCCCATTGGCAGAAATATCTGCTCAACCATAAAGAACAACATTCTCCTAGCATCAACAAGACAATTCCTTAAAAGGTAACATTCCTTCTTTATCTTGTAAAGGGTCACAGTGACCCACAACTTTGTACTTGCAGATCTGGATTGTGTAGGCTGTTAATAATAATACATCATTTAATGTACAGCCCTCTGTACATTAGAATGGGCATTAGAATTGCCATTAGAAAGGGCAAAACAGTTCTTGGAGCTTCTGAGATGCTGTTCCTGAATTATACTCCTCAATTTGGCTTGAATAAAATTTTCCACTTCTTTCTTAGATTGACTGATTAATTTTTCACTGACATCCCCATAAATCCACTCTTGACTTCAACGTTGCCAAGTCCAATTAACACTGTTCTGTTCCTGTCTGGTAATCTTAGCACCATGCCATTATCCTGGTTTTCCTCCATTTCTTCTAACGGTTCATTCTCAATTGCCTTTACCAACTCTTCTAAACTCGAATAATAAATACTAGAATTACTCAGGTGTATTCATGGCCTCAAATTTTCGTGTTGTCACCCATATTAGCCCCTGAGAGCCAAAGGATATTTGTCCTGATTTATCTATGTTTCAAAAGCACTGGTATTTGACAGAGATGTTTGCAGCTGTGCTTTAAGAGATTTGCTGTGTTCAATGGCCCTGAAATGACTCTGAGTTGACCACAAGAATGTGCCTGCACAGATGAGAGCTAAAGGTGTCTGAAAGTTACCTTTGCTTCATTACTATGCTAAGATCTTGAATTTGTACTCTGCTGGGCACAATTTCTGCCATGTGCAAAGGCCTGGAAGATTGTACATGCCCTATCAGCCCCAGGCTGCCCCTGGAAATCTCCACCTCTTTCCTAGAGTCCTGGTGACAGGTCTGCCTCCTACCCCTTAAAACTCCCTTACTCCTCTTCCTTTGAGTAGAAGATGTTTTCAGAGCACAAGCTCTCCCTTCTCCATTCCTTGATCAATGAATAAAGTTCATGTTCTACTCTACCAAACCTGGTTTCTTTGATTGGCATTTGTGACTCTGGGTAAAGGACCCATTGAGAGGTCACGAACTCATCAGGGATAAGTAACAATCTACAACTCTGTCTCTCCTCCATACATCTAAATCCATCATTTGTATGATTCACAGCCCTTTCAAACAAAATTCTTGATCTACGAAAACCTCCCCTTTTTGTTTTCCTCCTATTTTGATTATCTCAGTAAGTGGCAACTTAATCTATCCATTGCTGAATTGTGAAATCTGGGTGTTATTCTAAACATACTTCCCTCTCCGTATCCCACATACTTTCCATTGCATATCTCTTCAATTCTACATGTAAAATATTTCTTGAATCTAACTGGTTGTCTTCACCTCCATTGCACCTACACTGTTTATACTTCTAATGTAGATGATTGGAAAAGCCTCCTATTTAGGTGTATTGCTTAAATTCCCTTTCCATTTATCAGCCTGAGTTATTTTTACAAATTACCGTTCATATCACTCTTTCCTCCCACATTACAACTCCCCTGTGCAGTCAATCTTCTCTTCCCATTCTTTCCCTAGATAACTCCAAATCACCTTTCATCTCTCAAATCAAATGTTATTTCTTTAGAAAGACCTTTGCTGGCCTCACAATGTAAATTAAATCTTTCTCATTATAATATTTAACAGAACCTTTGTGACACATAAATATAATATAAAATGATGTTGAATGGTACTTACCATAAAATTTCAGCTGAAGACTGAATCTGAGCATAGGGAACTGTATCCTCCCATTCTAATAGGAGCTGCAGGACTTATTAAGAGATATTAATATTAATTCTTCAACCACAAACCTTTATCACCAAACCTTCAGGGTAAAAAGAAGAGAAAGAAAAGAAATAAAGGGGAAAAAACGAGTTTAAGACTCACTGAGCAGAAATTTCCTTCCTCTTTGTAAAGGAGTGGAGTTTGTTCCATAATTCCAAGTCAAATGAGGAGTAAAAACACCATGTGATGACTTCCAAGATTAATGAGATTAGGTACTCTGAAGGCACCAAGTACTGCAACACAACTGGATCATGAATAAAATCCATTTTAAAATGGCTTTTCTTTTAGAAATAAGACATATATCTAATGGTAAACAAATGAAACAGACAGAAAATAATGTGAGCTAAGATCAGAGCTATAGGTGGTGTTTAGAAAGCCATATGTGTTTCCATAAGAATGCTGGGTCCTGGACATTAAGGACAGTAAGACCTGTGGCCTCTGAAAGCCAAAGGAGGTAAACCTGACACATTTGACATGAGGGGAGCTCAAGAGGTCATGTATTGGTTGTATCTTCCTGGAAGAAGCAAACAAAATCTTCTTTGGGGAAACGTATCTCCATAACAGAGGACCTCAAAGGCTCAATTACAATAGTCTTAGTCACTGAAGATATTAATCTTCCCCTTCAAATTCTCTCTTCCACAACTCAGACTTGGGAGAATACAGAAGCAGAAGAGGAAATTGAAAAAAAATGTATAAGTGAATAAAAAGGGAGAGATATTTTATTGCATATAAGATTAGATATGAGAGTTTGAACTGGATTTGAGATTTTGACTGGACTAGATTTTCTGATGTCTGAAATAAGACTATTCTAGCTTAAAGAGACCTGAAATTTATGGATCTTCCTGAGATGTTCTTATCAATGACTGAGGAAGTGTGATTCATCAGAATATGTTTAATGCCAGTAGTGGGAAAAAAAATAAAGCTGTACTTTAATTGTGTCCAGCTAAGATCTGTCCATTCAATAAATTGTTGCATATATTTCTAAGTATTTTTCTCTAATATCCATCTCTTTTGTTAGATTACAAATTCCTGTAAGGGTAGGAGCTATGTCTGACACCTTCATCAACAAATATTGCATTGGTAACCATTTTTTGAATAATGCTTTCAACTCAGATTTCAAAACCTAGGTAAATGTCTCAGGAAAACCATCATTAAAAAATTTAAAAAAAAAAAAAAAACTGATCCCAAGTTAAGTTCTTAGAGATGTGTCTTTCACATTTCTATTTCTCCAAACAGTTAAAGAATGGGCATGACAAACAGTGATATAACTTAAAGAGAAGGTAATTCAGACCCAGCTTTGTTTCCTCCTTCATCTGTTAAATGTAAAGCCATAATCCTGGCTTACTCACAGAAGTTAAGTCATTTGATCTAGGTTTCAGCTTTAGTTATATATTGCTGCATGTTAAACTAGCTCCAAACATTGTGGCTTAAAATAACAATTATTTATTTATTTATTTAATAGATCTTTATTGGAGTATAATTGCTTCACAATACTGTGTTAGTTTCCATTGTACACCAAAGTGAATCAGCCATATGCATACATATGTCCCCATATCCTCTCCCTCTTGAGCCTCCCTCTTACCCTCCCTATCCTGCCCCTCCAGGTGGTCACAAAGCACCAAGCTGATATCCCTGTGCTATGCAGCTGCTTCCCACTAGCTATCTATTTTACATTCTGCAGTGTATATATGTCGATTCTACTCTAACTTCGCTCCAGCTTCCGTCTCCCACCCTGTGTCCTCAAGTCCAGTATGGATGTTCCTTTAAAAACTAAAAATAGAATTACCATATTACCCAACAATTATTTACTGATGCTCATGCTTCTGTGCTTTGGGAAAGGCTCACCTGGATAGTTCTTCTGCTGTTCTCCTTTGCGGTATCATTTTTGTAGTCAGATAGCGGCTGGGGTTGAGCGTCCACATGGTTTCCCCATGTGTCTAGATCTGGGCTCCTTTACAGGGAAGGTGTATTTCAGAGGGGACAAGCCCCAGTGTTCAAGTGTTTATGAAAACCCTTCTCATGTCACACTTGTTAATATTCCATTGGCCAAGGCAAGTCACATGAACAAGCCCAGAGGTAATGTAATTAGAGACTACACAAGGATGTGAATATCAGAATAGCATGTTCATTGGGGATCCCCAATGAGACATTTAACCACAGTCACACAAAGAGCTCGGGTTGAACTCAGATTTGTCTGACTCCAGGGTTATCACATCACCACAGTACAATGACTTCTTGGTCATTATGTAGTGCTTTTCTCATTGTAATTTGAAAATCTAGTAATATAAGGGAGAAGAGAAGGATAAGAAAAAAATTCCCTAACTACCACTATTTCTTTGTCTCCTACAGTTCTGTTTTCCTAACTAGTGCTTGAATATACTATTCATACCAGAGGTAGCCAGAGCAGCCTTGAGTCATCTTTCTTTAAAATTCTAGTGATTGTGTTCTCTTTTGCTGTATTTTTCTTGACTCTATTCCTGTTACCTAAAATCTGTTGGTAGAACAGATGAGGAGTGAGTTTTCCCCTGGTGCAGGTCCCTTCTTATTCACCTCCCCTAAGTTACAGGAACTTGTATACGTGCACACACACAAACACACACACACACTCTATAGTGTTTGCTACCCAAAGAACCATGTTATTAGATATTTTATACATTTTTTTACTACATGATTGTAATATATCCTCTCTATAGAGGACTTAGAAATGTTAAACCTAATGCTTATAATACTACTGCAAAAGATTATTTCTAAGACTAAACTTAGTTAACGTAGCTTTATTGAAATGACTTAAATGTACTATGTTTAATATTCTTGTAAGTGATAGCAAATTTTCCCAAAAAGTAGTAGGACATCTTAAAGCCAAAGGCACTATCTACATATGAAATAATGAAGAAAGGAAATGGTGTGGGATGAATTTCAGTAAAAGCTAGCCAATGACATGATCTATTCTGGCAAACCCAAAGTTTAGAAAATGAGTACATGAGGCAGAATTCTGGCAAGATTAGGCAGTATTTGACATTTTTTTTCAAGTGTGAAAGACATTAATGGAAGTAAGATATGGACCAACTTCTAAACTTGTGATAAAACTTTGAACTTTAGGAATGTGTCATATTATAAATACTAAAATCTTTGCTCTAATTTGTATGCACTTAGCCTTAGTACCCCTTGAAATTATAGAAATATAAAGAGTTTTACCTATTCATTTTCATTTCTCTAACACTGATATTCCCACTGTGTCACTAATTATAATAATTACATAGATTCATATTTTAACCCATAACCTTTGCATATCAAGATCATGCAATATGCTTCATGGGATAATAATCACATGATATTGAAATCTGATACTACACATTTAAGTTGTATGATAGGTGGTTGTTTCTAATAAAGAAATTAACATTATAGCTTCTCCCTTACTACATAACATTGAGTTAACAAACCAGTTCATTTAGTCTCCCATGTTGCAGATATAAAATTTATATTTGTAAACAGAGTATCCGCTAGGCAAGATTAATGTATTAGTTTCTTTTTATCCCCAGCTCTGAGTATGCTCCTGACACTTGTTAGGAAGTTAGCAAAACTAGATGATTTTTTTTTTTTTAATAGTGTGCTCAGGGCACACTATCACCTATTCTGCCTTTTATTAATTTTTTAAATTTATTTTTGCTGTGTTGGGTCTTCGTTTCTGTACGAGGGCTTTCTCTAGTTGTGGCAAGCGGGGGCCACTCTTCATGGCAGTGCGTGGGCCTCTCACTATCGTGGCCTCTCTTGTTGCGGAGCACAGGCTCCAGACACGTAGGCTTAGTAGCTGTGGCTCATGGGCCTAGTTACTCCGCGGCATGTGGGATCCTCCCAGACCAGGGCTCGAACCTGTGTCCCCTGCATTAGTAGGCAGATTCTCAACCACTGCGCCACCAGGGAAGCCACTATGTTTTTGTTGTCATTGAGCTTGTTTAATATCCCTGGAAATAATCAGTTCAATACTAGGGAGTATACAAAGTATCTACACACTCCATAGATGGTCTGGCTACATTTTATATGACACAGAGAATTCCAATAATTAATCAGGAAATGAGCCACATGGCCTTTCTTGATTATACACAACTTGGTTTTGGAAAAGCCAAAAAGAAAACAAGCTATTGTTTATCCTTGAAGCCATTTTGTGTTATCAGTTGGCTCATTTGGCATGAGATAGTATTGATTATAAATGGCACTGCCTAAATTGTATTTGTTCTAGTTGGTTTTGTGATCTTCCTTCTACTAGTAACACCTAGCAAACAGATATGCTACAAGCTTAAATTCCCAAGAAACTGAGAAACTAGTTAAAGGCTAGTTTCTCAGTTTCTTGGCTATGAATCCCTGTCTTAGAGACAATTGAATCTCTCTGGTTAAGAGACTAAAAAAACTTCACCAGCCACTTTGAAAGAAATTACATATATTAGTGACAGACAAAATGGTTATAAATAAAGGCCAGTTAACCTATCTATCAGGAATTACTTATGTCCATGGGAAATCTATTAAATTAAAATATCCTCTATCTGGAACATACAACTTTAGGAAACTAAGTTTTCTTGGACCTATTTAAGTGTCTGTCAATTTATTAAAAACATTTAAAGATTTTTGCTTTTGATCCTTTGACTCCAGATGCTAAAATGACATTTTGACCTTGAGACACATTTTTCCCTCTACTTTAGATTTTTGTCCTAAGGTAATTAGTGATAGGTGGATTGGTTTTACACAAATATATCTAGTCAGTGTTTTCTTCAATTTTAAACCTGGTTATTTTAAAAAGTATTTCCTGAATGAAAAAAAAATCCTTTAGAAAGTCCTTGAAAAAATATGCCTAACACCTTAAATCTCTCATGACAAATTAGATTTTAACATAGTTTTAAAGATATATTTCACTTTTTTACAAACTTCGTTTTGCTTTCTCACTTAGATAAAGTCTTGGGAATTTTAAAATTTTTACGTTCTACTTTTATTCTGTTCTATCATCAATAAAGAATGTTAGATAATATTTTATCACATTTCATTCAAAGCATGTCAACATGGAATTGGTATATTTTGACTTCTGAATTAAAAATGGGTGATAAGTAAATTTCTGCTCTTCTACAAACATATGCATGAGCTCAGGGCAGAACGCTTTTCTTTCACCTTGTCCCCTGACCACATTCCCATTCCTTTCCCTATTTCATTCCATCTGGAGGTGAAATCTCTAGTTTTCCTCATACCCCAACATGTATTCCTTTATTATACTGTGTCCCTCTTTTGTGGATTTTAACATACCAATTTAAAGGGTGTGTTTGCTGGTTGACTATAGCTTCCACAAGAGCAGCGAAAGTTCCATACTTGTCAGTTGCCTGGGGGAACAGATTTTTTTAAATGTGTTTATTGCCTGTGACCAACACTAGGAAGGATGGGATAACATAACAAAATTTATCTTCAGGACACTTCTTTTATTCTTTCTATTACACCTCTCTTCAAACAACCTGGAATGCAAATTAATGAGGTAGATGTGACATCATCCTGCTGTTTCTCTTGTCACCTGAGAATCCAGCTCCCCAGTAGGAAAATGGTTGATTAAGGAATTTGGCCACCTGACAGATTCAGATTAATTACACAAAATACAAAGTGGTTGTTACCAGGCAAACAGGCTTCCTCAGGCAACAATGTATTTTATATTAAGCTAGGGAAAACCTTGTTGTTTAGGGTTTTTTTTTCAATAGACAGTTAACAAAGGGATAATAATTTACTAAATCAAGGGGGACTGTTCCTTGAAAATACTTTCTTAACAGTCTGTTTTCTATAAAATAGTCTTTCTCTAATTAACATGCTGTTGTTTTTAAACTCTATGACTATTATTATTTTTTAATAATGGGTGACATTTCCCATCTCAATAGTACTATGATTACAATGCTTTGAGGAAACCTCTCTGCTTCATCATTGCTATTTTTAAAATCTCAGTCTTGAAAGGATAGTGGTTTAAATAAATTTACCACTTATTTGGGAATAATGAATATAATAAGATGGGTCATTCTCTGAACAAGCAAACATGATTATCTTCATATGCATTTTCAGGCTTCTTTTCATATGAAAGCATTGCTCTCTAATCAGATTAATTATTATATTTCAGCTTAGGAGTATACTGTCCACTTTTTATTCAGATAAGTACTGAGTTGTTGAACTCATATGTAGAAAATAACTAAGTTTCTGATTTGCCATCTTAATATACTGGAGAATGTGCCAGAGTAAATACTAGGAAGAACTTCAGCTTTCCAATCTCTTCCTACTTTGCTCCACTTATGAGAAAAGTCTCCAGACGTAGTCAGTGGATTTATGAACTAAGTCATTTGCTATCTGAAATCCCCAAAGACCTGCAGTCTATTTGTTTGCCCATTGAAAGGAACTTCAGTTTTCCATCATTTCACTTACAAAAAAAAGCAAATACATCTGCGTCAAAATAACTGACCAGTGCTCTTCAAGATTGTAAAGATCATGAAAGATATGGAAAGTCTAAAGCTATACAGATTAGAGGTGATTAAATGTAAGATGTGTTTCTGGGACCAAAAAAATTATCAGTAGAGACTTTTGCTTAAAATAAAACAAAACTAGTGAAATTAGAGTAAATTATGTAGTTAATAAGCATTATACAGATGATAATTACTAGCTTTTATAATTGTAAGATGGCTATGTAAAATCTTCACATCAGGAAAAGCTGAGTGGGGGAATACAAGAACTCTGTATGATTTTGTCACTTTTGTATAAATCTAAAATTCATTCAAAATGGAAGGTTAAAAATAATTAAAAAAAAAATGGGTATGGTCTCCTTTCTTTAAATGGGCATTTCCCAATCCTGCAACAACATATCAAAATTTGTTTAAAGTCAGTCTATATTACTTTTTAAAATGCCAAAATCACAATACAAAATTCTATTTTATTCTTCATGCAAATGTTTTATTTACCAGAATGTGTAATTTAGAGATCTTATTCAACAATGCAACATAAAATGATTAGTGACTTTATTTTTTGTTTTAATTTTAGATGTTATTGAAAATCCAGTTCCAAATATGTTGAAAAATATGGAATTGTCATTCTTAAAGTTTGTTCATTCAATACAGAATATACTACAAACTAAGGAACAAACAGTAACAAAGACTCCCAGGCCTCTGACTGCCTCCTCAAACTTCTCTCAGTGAGACAGGGGAGACTGTGTAGTAATTGGCCAGTTGGTTGAGCAACACTTCATCAAGGAAGAAAGCTGGAGGGGATATCCTGCTGACAGTGAGTCTTGCTGGGGTTGGGCTGTAAGAATTTTTATTCCTTAAGACGTAGCAATAAGATCTTCTCCAAAGAAGACATACAGATGGCCAAAAAGCACATGAAAAGATGTTTAACATCACTAATTATCAGAGAAATGCAAATCAAAATTTCAATGAGGTATCACCTCACACCAGTCAGAATGGCCATCATCAAATGGTCCACAAAAAATAAATGCTGGAGAGGGTCTAGAGAAAACGGAACACTCCTACACTGTTGGTGGCCATGTAAATTGATACAATCACTATGGAGAACAGTACGGAGGTTCCTTAAAATTCTAAAAATAGAACTATCATATGATCCAGCAATCCCACTCCTGAACATGTACCTGGGGAAAACCATAATTCGAAAAGATACATGCACCTTAATGTTCATTGCAGCACTATTTACAATAGCCAAGACATAGAAGTAACCTAAATATCCATCAACAGAGGAATGGATAAAGAAGATGTGGTACATATATACAATGGAATATTACTCAGCAATAAAAAAGAATGAAATAATGCTACTGCAGTAACATGGATGGACTTAGACATTATCATACTAAGTGAAGTAAGTCAGACAAAGACAAATACCATATGATATCACTCACATGTGGAATCTAATTTTTAAAAAATGATACAAATGAACTTATTTCCAAAACAGAAACAGACTTGCAGATATCAAAAACAAACTTGTGGTTACCAAAGGTGAAACATGGGGTGGTGGATACATCAGGAATTTGGGATGAACATACACACACTACTATATATAAGATAGATAACCTACAAGAACATACTGCATAGCACAGGGAATTCTACTGAATATACTGTGATAACCTGTAAGAGAAAAGAATCTAAAAAAGAATGAATATATGTATATGTATAGCTGAATCACTTTGCTGTACACCTGAAACTAACACAATATTGTAAATCAACTATACTCCAATAAAATTAAAAAAAAAAGATGTAGCATTATGGAAATTACTTAATTAATCCTCCAGATTTGAGGATCAGCACAGATCTGACATCTTGCATTTGAGAACCACTAAGACCTTACAGAAGTAAGATCCTCTTCAAGGATTATCAACTGTTTTGGTTAAAAAAAAAGAGTAAAAGTTTTAGGCTTACAGGCTATAGGGTCTTTTTCACAGCTACTCATGACTGCCATTGTCTACTGAAAGCAGTCATAGACAATAAGAAAACAAATAAGCATGCTTGTGTTCCAATAACAGTGTATTTACAAAAGCATGTGATGGGCTGATTTCTGGCCCATTGGTTATAGTTAGTGGACCTCTGCTCTATTTCTTAGTCTCTTTTATAAAAAGAATGACTTACCACCTAAAGTTCTAAGCTATAAAATCAACAAACTTTTTGGAGATGCTTAGCCATGAAAGTGGCCTAGAGAATCCTCTGAGATATACTTAGATCAAAGGTCATGGAAACTTTATTTGAGCACTTGTTTGTACATCCTCCATTTTAATGTACCTTTGTTACATCATAAACAAGGTTATAGAGTAGTTTTGTGTACAAGCAAAATCATTGACTTTTGAAACAGGCCAAGTTGTATTCTAGTTTTGAATATCACTTGCTAGTTGGACAATTTTTTTAAATTCTTGAACTTTAGTTTCTTCATCTATAAAACAAAATGCATTCCTTAAAAGGTAAGAATGATGACAATGTGTAAGTAGATTGTACATGAAAAAGGGTCCTCTATTTTCCTGTAATTAATGTGAGATAACTTTCAAGGAAGATTATTCCAACATTTCAAAGGTCATAAAATAACTGAAATCTTGAATTTAATCTCTCAGAGAGAATTTCAGACAATGCCAGTACATAATATCCAGCTACTCTTCCTAACAGTCTCTGTTTTCTTTTCCACAAATACTTTACATCCCTCAATAGCTGAAGAACCTCTCTCATAATAAATCCCCAATCTTCTCAGGAAATTCTTCCTTTTTATCCCTTCTTTCCCAACTGTTTATTAAGGATGTTGATCTGACATCTCTGGCTTTTCTTTATTTCTCTCTGATCTACACATTTCCTTTCACTATGATCGACAAATTACTTATTTTCTATGTTAATAAATTAATGTTATTTGCTCTAACATTAATTTATTAATGTTATTTATTAATTTTATTCAGAGTTTTTCTCTGAATAAAAGCTCTATGAGGGGGCTTCCCTGGTGGCACAGTGGTTGAGAGTCCACCTGACAATGCAGGGGACATGGGTTTGTGTCCCGGTCCGGAAAGATCCCACATGCCGCAGAGCTGCTGGGCCTGTGAGCTGTGGCCACTGAGCCTGCATGTCCGGATCCTGTGCTCCGCAACGGAAGAAGCCACAACAGTGAGAGGCCTGCGTACTGCAAAAATAAAATAAAATAAATAAATAAATAAAGCTCTATGAGGGCAGGAATGTTTTCTCTTTTGTTCACTTGATATGTTTCACATACACAGAACAGTGTCTAGCTCAGAACAGGTACTTCATAAATATTGTTGAACAAATGAATGAATGAATTATTCCAATTTTATATTACAGAGGTCCTAGGAACCAGTCTAGCAAAGTCAAAATTCTTCTTATGTTAGAAGGAAAATAGGAAAGAAGAGAAATGGTGATGGAAAATTCAAATTTATTTTGAGGCCAGGGGCTACTGAAACAACTTACACATTAGGATATGCTGACCTCAGTTTTAACATATAATGCTTGACAACAATAAGCCTCATAACAAGTAGGAGTTTTTCTACATACCTTGTATAATAATATTTTATTACACAGATTTATGACATCTTAAAATCTTTTCACAAAAAAATCTTACTACCTAAAATCAATAAAAAACAAGACTGACTTTATGAAACAATAGATTTTAAGACATTGAATATAAGGTAATAAAGGACAGTTATCTCTGAAAGACAGGACATGCAAAGGTAAGTCCTAGATTGCCTTGACTTACTGCCTAGAGACAGTTTCCAAGTAACAGCATGGAGAAGGAGAACTCAATTGGAGCCATGAGTCAGGAACCCTGCTGGAACCCAGCAGTCAGTCTCCCTGAGTTTAGGATACTGAGCTAGGAGTCCAAGGAGAACAAACAGGCAAGAGTTAAAGGGAAGAGTAACAGGGAAGAGACAGGAGTACAGAGCGAGAACTCTGGAGATCTGCAGAACCTTCCTCTGAAGACTAATCAGTGCATTCGTGTGAGGAATCTACCCAAGAAAGAGTCACTTGGAAAGATTAGAGAAGACCATTTCCAGCACTCACATATGACTGGTAATAGTGCCTGATCACACCGGTAGTGGAAAATCATGTAATTCATGAGACATTGGGTTTAGTACTCAGAAAGGTTTTGCCTCAGTAGCGGCACAAAATTAGCCCTAACTAAATGTTCCCCTGGTTCTCCCTAGAATACTAAAACACAAGACCAAAGAAGATCAAACTGTCTCTAAGTAACTAAACTCTATCCCAGAAAACATTTTCAAGAATATTTAGAAGAATACAAAGATATATAGCACCCTGAAATTTAAAATTTACAATATTTAGCAAATAAAAATTATGAGGTATGCAGAGATGCATGAAATACAACACATAAATAAGAGAAAAATCAATCAAAACCTATACACAAATGACACAGATGATATATCAGGTAGAAAAGGGCATTAAAATAGTTATTATAACTCTATTCCATTTGCTCAAGGAGCTAGATGAAAGGTTGAGACATGGAAGATACTAAAAAAAGATCCAAATAGAACTTCAAGAAAATACAAACTAAAATGTCTGAGATTATAAATGCACTAAATGGGATTAATAGCAGATTAGATGTTACAAATGTTAGTGAATGAAAAGATATGGCAATGAAAAATTTAAAAGAAACACAGAGATTTAAAAAGAATTAAAAGAAATGAATAGAACATCAGTTAGCTGTGAGACAACTTTAAGCATCTTATTATATGTATAATTACAGTCTCTGAAAGAAAGGCGAGAAAAAAGGGGATAGAAAAATATGAAAAGAAATAATAGCTGGAAACTTTTCAAATTTGATGAAAATTATAAATCCATAGATATAAGAAGTTCAATCAACCCAAAGCAAAGGAAAACATGAAGAAAATTACACAAAAGCCAAATTACTTAAAACCAAGGAAGATACTAAAAGAAAACTTAAAATTAAGAATTTTTCATATATACAAAAGCTGAAAAAATTTATCACTGGCAGACTTACAGTATAGTCAGTATTAAAGGGAGCCCCTCAAGCAGAAGGAAAATCATACCAGGTAGCAATCTGGATCTGCAAAAAGAGAACCAGGAGTGGCAGATATAGTAACTACTGGGTAAATACAAAATACTTTTCTCTTCTAATTTTAATCTCATCAACCAAAACTTCACAAATGCTCTGTTTATTTGGATTCTGCTTCCTAACATTTCTTTTTGTTCTTTTTTATCTATCTTTAAAACTATGAGTTAGTCAGAAAATAACTCAATAGTAAGATTGTTCTAACCAGTACAACTAAGAAGTGCCTGGAAAAATGCTTTGTGGATGCAGCATGAATGCAATTTATTAGCTTGAATACAAATGGGGCATGGCCCTCTGCATCCCTAAGGTCACCCTGATTGTTACCCAGACTTACTGTCTTCTTTCCAATAAATACAATTCTTCCATGTTTGCCTTATTAGATTACTTTAGGTTCATGAATTTCTTCAGAGAGTAGCTTTATCTCTACTTGTTTTACTACTACTGGTGCTGATTATACATCCTAAATTAGAGAAAAGGTGAAACTAATCAACATTCTACTTACCTTCCTCATTCTGATGATAACTCAGGTGGTCATACTGAACTAGACAACAACATTGACATCTGAAGTTCTTCCTCTGGGCCCCATTCCCACACTCAGTCTCTCCACTTTTCATTATCTTTCTATTTACATCGTAAAGACACTTTCATATCTCTCTGACAGGTTCCACTGAAAGTCAGTTTACATTTTATTTTTAACATTTTTTTAAATCAATCAGAAAAAAAAAACAGTATGGAAATGACACAAAAGCATAGATGAGAGCTGATTTCTAATAAGGCAACAAGACATTAAGGTCATGGAAATATTTAGACTTCCAGTCTTTGAATAACACAGTATCTTTTTCAAATTGCCTAAGGCATTGAAACTCTGGGGACTGTACAATCTGCAGCAATCAGCAGAAAAGTCATTAAACAAAGCATTATCCAAGACCCATATGAAGCATTCTTCTAGAGGTATTTTTACAGAAAATACATTTACATTATTTGCTAATTATCACTCATTTAACGAGCATTTTGAGCACCAACTCTGTGTTGGTCTTTGTTTTCAGTACGATAGATTCAAGCATAAATGAAATATGACTTTGCTCTAAAGGAGCTCACAGTCTTGGCAAAACACACAAGTTGGATAATTAAAACAAATGTGTAAGTTATATAAATGGTATCAATTCATGTAATCACTGATTTGACAAACATCTGTTATGGTGTCATGTGTTTAATTGTACCCCACCAAATTTCATATGTTAAAATCCTAAATCCCCAGTATTTCAGAATGTGACCTTATTTGGAGAGGTCTTTATGGAGATAATCAAGTTAAAGTGAGGTCATAAGGGTTGACCCTAATCCAACATGACTGATGTCTTTATGAAAAGATGTTTGGTCATAGAGATATGTACAGAGGACAATGATGTGGAGATACAGAAAGAACACCATGTGAAAATGAAGATGGCTATTTACAAGCCAACTTCCCTCAAAGTCCTCAGAAAGAACCAAATCTGCCAAGTCCTTGATCTCAGATTTCTAGCCTCCAAAATTGAGACAATAAATTTTTGTTGTTTAAGCCAGCCAGTTTGTGGTACTTTGTTATGGCAGCCCTGGCAAATTCATACATATGGGATAGATACTTTACTATGTGCTATGAGTACCTGAAATGGTGATGTGAGAAGACAACTTGCCTTTAGGAACTTTAGACCTAAGGATAAATCAGTTAATCTGTATTATGATTAAGTAATCATAATACAGAATAACACCTGCTGTAATGAATCAGCAGAGAGTGCTACTGGAGCACAGGGTAAACTAAATCAGGCTAACATCGACAGTGAGAAATCAAAAATCAGTTGTAGTCAACTAGAAAAGGCCAGGAAAATGATATCACATGTTTTTGCAGTACAAGGGCTTCTCACTGTTGTGGCATCTCCCGCTGCGGAGCACAGGCTCCGGATGCGCAGGCTCAGCGGCCATGGCTCACGGGCCTAGCTGCTCCGTAGCATGTGGGATCTTCCCGGACCAGGGCGTGAACCTGTGTCCCCTGCATCGGCAGATGGACTCTCAACCACTGTGCTACCAGGGAAACCCTGATATCACATGTTTAAAGGTAGAAGGAACTGTCTTCATATCAATACAAAAGGCATGAACTCCCATTTGGTGGTTGGGTCTGTACATCTTCTCTTCCTTGTTGTATTATTTTGTCTAAATTTTAAGCTTAGAAATGTATGATAAAAGTCTTTGCAGAACCTGTGGCAATTGAGTTATGTGTGTATACTTGTGCAGCATCAATCTATCAGATTATATTATTGATCTACCTTATGGTCTACGGTTTCTACTCAAAACTCAGTAGCAACCAATTCTACAATATTACCTCCTGATACCTTCTTCTCCCATTGCAGAACACAGGCTCCGCACATGCAGGCTCAGAGGCCATGGCTCACGTGCCCAGCAGCTCCGTGGCATGTGGGATCTTCCCGGACCGGGGCACGAACCCACGTCCCCTGCATCGGCAGGCGGACTCTCAACCACTGCGCCACCAGGGAAGCCCTCCTGACACCTTCTTAAAGAACTCCATTTCTATAGAGCCACGTTACTTTTCCTATACATTCTCATTCCTGTATTTTTGTTTACGGCATCATGCCTGAAGTGCTCTTTCTCCTGTTATTCAAATTGAGCTCAGCTCCTTCAGTTTAATCTTGTTTCTGACCTCTCCAAAAACATCTATCTACAATAATCATTCCCTCCAGTGGATCCCTGAAGAACTTAAAATAACACAGAACTTACAATGAATCCATAGAGTTTACTTGGTATTTAGTACTATTACCTCAGATATAGGGCAGTAGATATAGAAGTAGACATATAGATACACACATAGACACAGAAGCAGAGGTATAGATACATATACATCTGTTGATATATCACCTTGTATTTCTAACTAGATTGCAAATTCCTTGAAATTATATCTGATTATTCTTCACAACTTTTATATACTTAGGCCGTCTTTCTTTGATGATGATGATTTTCTATGGTCTAATGGTCAACAAAAGTTATATATATATAACTTTTATATATGTACCACAAATTTATATTTTTAATTTAAAATTAAATTAATTTTATTTAAATTAATTAACATTTTGTTTGTCACTCACATTTCTTACCAAAAGTAATGCAAATCTATTTGCTGATAATATTTAAAGCTGCTTAATTTATCTCTTAATGACTCATAAAAAGTCTGGATTATTTAAATGGTAAGTGGTTCTTCATAGGCAAAAGTAATCTGCCCATCCCAGAAAAAAAATACAGGAAAATAATATGTAATATCATTAGCCAAGTTCAATCTGCATGAACTATTGTAACTAGGAAGAACACCTCTTGTATTCTATAGAGAACAGTCTTCTAAAAAAGAACTTCATAGGATTTAGTTTGTGAGATGTATCAAGTTTTATGACATAAGATATTATGCTTAAAGACACATAAAATAATTTTAATATCAGTGTATGAGTCTCCAAAAGAGATCTTTCCATAGTTATGTATCAGGAGACCTCTCCTGAAAATATTTTGGTTTTTCATTATTTTTATTGTTTACTGTAAAGTAAATGTCAAATTACTTGAAAAGAATCAAAAACTAATAAATGTAATTTTCATACGATAAAGTATATTTGGTGTCTATAATAGGGAAAAATATCAAAATCAGACTATGTATAATAGAGACTGAAATTAATTTTTGACCTAACTGTAACTGAATAAGAAAATCACTAAAAATGATGAGACTAACAGAGGAAATTTCAGTTTAGTATCTATATATGTATATTATTACAAGAACTTCCTATTTTTACTTTGCTCTTTTCAATATGATGGATCACATAGAATGTGGCTCATTCTTTCAGATACTTTTTTTGAATATATTTGAGTAGAACAAATACAGTTGTGGGATAAGGAAATGGATAGACTTCTCCCAGTCTAAATAAACTAACCAGGACTAACACTAGGCCTTGCTAGTGGTAGATATTGTATCATTGTCTCTTTAATTGAAACTTTTCTATTTAATTTTCTTAGGCAGCTTTTTCTGGATATTTAAGACCGTTGCCATCTGAAGGATGCAAACCTCTCTAATAAGGGCCTGTTGAAAAGAGCCTGAACAGTCTATGTTCATGCTAGGCAATTGCAAGACAAATTTTGCTTCATCCGAGGAACAGGAATATGCACTTCTTGAATAATGAGAACCAAGCAAATTTCTATGTGACTTCCAGACTTCTCAGGTGGCTCAATAAAGCTTTATCAAGTGCACTCTATGTGAGCCACTGCATTAGATTCTAGGGATACTGAAGGTCAGTGAGCATCCTCCTGGGCTCATAGAGTAAAATATCGTGTAAGGAAACAAACAAGCTAACATAAGACTATAAGAGTGTGTTTTAAAATCAATAGTGCTGCGGGCTTCCCTGGTGGCTCAGTGGTTGAGAGTCCGCCTGCCGATGCAGCGGACATGGGTTCGTGCCCCGGTCCGGGAAGATCCCACGTGCTGCGAAGCGGCTGGGCCCGTGAGCCGTGGCCGCTGAACCTGCACGTCCGGAGCCTGTGCTCCGCGACGGGAGAGGCCGCGACAGTGAGAGGCCCGCGTACCACCAAAAAAAAAAAAAAAAAAAAAAAAAAAAAATCAATAGTGCTTCACTTCATCTGCTTTTGAGTTCTTCCTTGTGGAAGTGAGTATGAGAAGGACAAAATAAAGCTGAGCCTGAGAGAAGGAGAAAAAAAAAATCAGCAGGAACTATACAGAAACCAGGCAATATATTTAAAGAGTTTTGATTATTAGATTATCCAAAATATTCTCCAGAGAGCTCTATTCATTTAGAGGCTGAGAGTGGAAATGACTAAATTCCAAGAAGCTGAACAGAGGGAGATACAATTTACTTTTCCCTTCCCCTTTCTCTCTTATTTTTGATGTACTCATTTTCACTCATGATTAATCCTACTACTATAATTCATTTCATTGAATTCATATGGTCCCTTTATCATTTTATGGAATAAAACTGGACCATGTGCTTAAATAGCATTGCTACCTATGCCATCAAAAAGATTTTGACTTAAATTTTAGAACAATTATTGCATTTCCTCCCATTGGTGAACCCACGGTTCATCGTCAATACCGTGATGAATGTGCCTGACAGCCTCTTAATGAGAAGGTGATGAGCCTTTCTATAAACATATCCAATGTAGTGGCAGTTTATATCTGAACAAAAAAGTCTGTTTGACTCTAAATCTGCATTTTTACTAATTTGTTATCATCTTCTACCGTGTTATACTGTCTCTAGATCTATCATATCAGAAAAATAAAAAAAAATGATGTAAAGCCCAAGTTTCTATGTCTATATACAAACTCCATAGTGTATACCGTGCCTATTATTATGATCGTGTGGACTAATTCCTATAGTTATAATTGTCATGTATACTGCCTTTCAAGTTCTACCTTTTTTTTCAGTGGTATCATTCATTCTCAGTTTGTGCATAGACCTTACATTTGTCATTCTAATAGCAATAATATTTCTTTAATTTAATATAGCACTATCTGCTTAGCATTCTTCTCACAATTGGTCATTTGGACTTTTTCTTTTAATTTTTCAGTTATATAATGCAGTTATCAGCATTTTTAACTAGAGGCTTTTCTTCCTTCTTGCATTATTCCCATGGGATAGGTTCTAAAAAAATGGTATTACTAGGTAAAAAGAAAATCATGATTTTTATTATTTCTGTAATGAGTTGTCAACTTGCTCATCCAAAATATTGCACCAATTTATGGTGCCACCAGTCATGTAGGAATCTATTTCCTCCCACTCAGCCTGTAGATGTTAAGTTTCTGTCAATTAAAAAGATTTTTCTTGTATACCAGAATGATGTAATATATCCTGTGTTCTTTAGCATTTTGCTAATTTATTAGTTATCTGGACTTTTAAAAGGTACTTGTTTAGTGTTCATAACTCTTTGTTCACAGTGCCTGGCATATAGAAGGTGATAAGTTTTCATTGAATGATTAAATAAATGAATGAATAATTCTTTAACCATTTATCTACTATGATTGTGTTTTACACTTTAGATCCAAATACAACCCTCACATACTTTAGAGATCAAACATATGTTTGTTATATTTCTGAGAAAAATGTATCCCGTTACCTTTTTTCTCATTATGTTAAGTTTACTCTACTTAACTTTTACACATAATCAGAGGTACATACATTTTATTATGTGAATGATCAATGACTATTTCTTCCTCAGTCTTGAAGCATGAAATGTCTTCTTAGTACAGCTGGGATATGTATAAAATTTTATTATTAACTGCTTTTTAAAAATTTCAGCTCTACTGAGGTAAAATTGATATATAAAATTGTAAGATATTTAAAGTGTACAGCATAATGCTTTTTTTTGGCCATGCCACATGGCTTCCGGGATCTTAGTTTCCCCAAACAGGGATTGAGCCCACACTCTCAGCAGTGAAAGTGTCAAGTCCTAACCTCTGAACTGCCAGGGAGTTCCCTACAGCATGATTATTTGATATATGTATACATTTTGAAAAGATTCCCCCATCTACTTAATTAACACATCCATCACCTCACATATTTGTCTTTTTATTTGTGTGGTTGAGAACATTTAAGCTCTACTCTCTTAGCAAATATCAATTATACAATACAATGTGATTAACACTAGTCATCATGTTTTACATTAGATCCCGAGAACTTATTCATCTTATAGCTGAAAGTTTATACACTTTCACCAACCACTCCCTATTTCCCCCACATCCCAGATCCTGACAACCACTTTTCTACTCACTATTTCTATCGGTTTGACTTTTTTTTTTTTTTCAATTCTACATGCACATGACACCATGCAGTATTTACCTTTTTCTGTCCGGCTTATTTCACTTAGCATAATGTCTTCAGGTTCCATCCATGTTGTTGCAAATGTAAGGACTTCCTTCCTTCTCATGGCTAAATAAAATTGCATTGCGTCTCTTGTTATCAGGAGATAACACTTGCTTTCTCTTGTCTTCTTGGTAGTAGCCGTTCTCTAGATGTGAGGTGATATTTTATTGTGGTTTTGATTTGCATTTCTCTGATGATTAGTAATGTTGAGCACATTTTCATGTACCCATTGGCCATTTGTATATCTTCTTTGGGAAAATGTCTATTCTATTTTTCTACTCATTTTTAATCAGGTTGTTTGGGGGTTTTGTTTGTTTGTTTGTTTTGCTATTGAGTTGCGTGAGTTCTTTACAAATTTTGGATATTAACCCCTTATCAGATAGATGATTTGCAAAACTTTTCTTCCATTCTGTAGGTTACCTTTTAATTTTTTTGACAGTTCCTTTGCTGTTGCAGAAGCATTTTAGTTTGATGTAGTCCCACTTATTTATTTTTTGCTTTGTTTCCTTTGCTTTTGGTGTCAAATCCAAAAAATCTTGGCCAATACAAATGTCAAAAATCTTACCCTCTATGTTTTCTTCTGGGAATTTTATGGTTTCCATTCTTACATCCAAGTCTTTAATATATTTTAAGTTGACTTTTTTGTGTTGTGTAAGATAGGGACCCAGTTTTGTTCTTTTTCTTAATGCTTTAAAAAATGCTTAAATCTATAATATATTTAGAATATATTGAAAAGCATAATATCAGATTTTAATTAGATATAATTGTTTTCATAATGATAGCCACATTTTCCTTATATAATTTACTAAATACTTGTTTTAAATGTTTGTCAAAAACAAACTGACATAATGATTATGTTAAGTCTCATGTATAAATGGAGAAAATAATAGCACTGGCTTAATAGGATTGTTAAGAGAATTAGAGGAGATGGCGCTTACCATGTGCTTAGGACAGTGCGTGTCTGTAAGAGTTCAGTACGTGTTAGTGGTTATCCCTGCCTCAGCACCATCAGATATGACCTCAACAAAGTGCAATAAAGTATTAGCTTTTAAAGTTGTTTTTCAATTTATTTCCATCATATTTAATATGTTTTAACACAATATGGATTATTCTGTATGACTTATTTTTGAATTTACTGTTGTTTCTTTACAATATGGATTTTTATATCATTTTTTAATTGAAATATAGTTGATTTACAACGTTGTGCCAATCTCTGCTATACAGCAAAGCGGCTCAGTCATACACATTCTTTTTTTTATATTCTTTTACATTATGGTTTATCACAGGATATTGAACATAGTTCCCTGTGATAGTAGGACCTTGTTGTTTATCCATTCTAAACATAATACTTTGCATCTACCAACCCCAAACTCCCAGTTCATACCTCTCCCTCCCCTCCCTACCCCTTGGGAAAGAACAAGTCTGTTTTCTATGTCTATGCAAATGTAAGCTGATACAGCCACTATGGAAAACAGTATGGAGGTTCTGCAGAAAACTAAAAACAGAATTACCATATGATCCAGCAATCCCACTCTTAGGAATAAACCTGGACAAAACTATAATTCAAAAAGATACATGTACCTGAGGGTGGGAGGGAGATGCAAGAGGGAGGAGATATGGGGATATATGTATACGTATAGCTGATTCACTTTGTTATACAGCAGAAAGTAACACACCATTTTAAAACAATTATATTCCAATAAAGATGTTAAAAAATAAATAAATAAATAATTTTTTTTAAAAAAAAGATGTGGTACATATATACAACAGAATACTACTCAGCCAGAAGAAAGAACAAAATAATGTCATTTGCAACACCACGTATGCAACTAGAGGTTATCATACTAAGTGAAGTAAGTCAGAAAGAGAAAGACAAATACCACATGATATCACTTATATGTGGAATCCAAAATATGGCATAAATGAACCTATCTACAAAACAGATAACAGAAACAGACTCATAGACCTATATCATTATTTCATAAAAATCATTTTCATACCTATGTAATGACTGATCATCTATATGCCCAATAAATTGGGTAAGCATTACTTAATTTTTGAACATTTAAGTTGTCCAATTGTTCACTATTATGAATAAATCTTCAGTGATACTTCTTGCATACACATCCTTGTCTATAGCTCATATTATTCCCCTTTGGATAAATTGCTAAAAGGAGCATTATTGAGTTTGATCTCCTTATACTTACTGTGTTGCTTTTCATAAAAGTTGACCTAATTTATGATACAAACAGAAGTTCCTGTCTCACTACTACCTTGCCAACATTAAGTTTATTTTTAAAACCTTTGCCAGCTTGATTATATAAAAATGGTATCTCATCGTTGTTTTAATTTGAATTTGATTCCTAGTGAGTATCAACATTAGATACGCTTATTAGCCATTTCAGTTTTCTCTTTTGCAGAGTTCCTATAGGCAAATAAGACCTTCTTGCTTATTTATATATGTAGGGTCTTATGTTTTCCTTTTTCTTTTATAATAATTCTTTAAATTTAAAACATTTTCTGGAGTTTACTTTTAATTAATTTTATGCTGTTTCTTAACATATGGTTATTTCACCCAATCTCAAAATATTTTGAGGGCTTTCCATCAATTGATTTATGATTTTAATGTCCCGTTACATCCACAAGTCTTTCAACTGTGCCTTCAACTGGTTGCTACATTTAAATTTCTACATTTACAATTATCTTAACAGGGCAATTTTTTGTATATTGTTTAATATGAAAATCTAACAAATTTTCCCTTTAGCCAACAAACTGTTTCTCTCATTATTGACTGAATGCTTCTTTTTCTACCCTCTTTTTTTATGATGATATTACTTTCATAATGTAGAAGTTTATTTTTATAACTATTTTCCCTTAATAATAATATCACATACATTAATCATAAAATTATTGGCAAGTACCATTAGGAACAAAATCAAATTACCAGTAACTTTACAAAACCCAGAGATAGTCTCTCTAAAAATGCTGGTACATATTTTTCTAAAGATATAGATTAATCATAGACCAATTTAGTTTAGAAATACAATATAATACTGTACACTTTTAAGCCTTTATTCTTTATTGAACAAACATTGATTTTCCTCCTAATCTGTTTCAGGCATTGAGGTAAGTGTTAGGAATACAGTGGTGGAGTTGACAGAGACTGCAGTCATACAGCTTTTCAGTAAAAGTTAATAGTAAAAAATAAAATAAAATCACATGAGCAGTGCATTGTTCCATTTATAAGTGTGACAAGGGAGCAAAGGAGAATGCTTCAAAAGAATGTAACAGAAGAACCTTAGATTGTCTAAGTATTCTGGAAAGATGCCTCCTTGTTTTAAGCTCTCAAGGATGACCAAAATTGGATAAACCTTTCTATACTGTGGTGGTTTCTCTAAAACTATCAGGGAAAAAAAAACTCAATTTGAACTTTTGTCAGAACTCTTGCAGGGAATGTTGATCCACAGATTGAGATCCAGGATGCCAATTCTAGTTATTAGATTTATTTGAGGATATACCCAAACAAAACTGATTTCTAGATTACTACACTTGATAAACTATTGGAAAGATATATTTTTAGTACTTAGTTTAAAATGTGGAGAAAGAATATTTGCTTTACAAAACCATTTTAAGAAAGGTTTCCTCAAAAATAGTTTTATGACCTCTAGAAGCATTCAAAGCAGAATTTGATATACAAAAATGTGATTTATTTGCAGTTCCTGAAAACCATAATTCTAAGGTAAAATAAGATTAAATCTATTTCAAACAGTTGTAAAAATGTCATTTTCATTGGTTTTTATCTCATTCCACTGTAGCTGGCATTCTAAATTGTGTTCATGTTTTCATGAACATCAGTACCTGTAGAGTAACCTGCAGAGCCAGAACGCTGATGATGTTGTGGCCAAAATTTATGTGGTAGGAGAAAAGGCAGTAGCCTTGAAATTAAGTGATCCAGGTTTGAGCCTCTGCCTTGATACTTATTAGTCAAGTGACCTTAAGGAAGTCATTTTACTTTTCTGAATGGATTTCTTCTGTAAATTAAAGTACTGGCCTAATTCACAGCACCATTGTGAACCTTACATGAGATTTGTGAAAGCAATTTGAAAAACAATCAGCCCTTTGTCTTTTTATGTTCTTCATGGTTTATGGATAGCTTTAATCGCCATATACTTTATAGCAAAATTATCTGTTTTGCAAATTATTTAGGAATTTGATCATTGGGAGTGTTATCTTCAGTGTGTTGGATAGCTATAAAATGCGAATTTGCGGCTTATCTTTACGTCCTATAAATAAAATCCAAGTCACCCTTTGGTAAATTTTAACTGTTATTGGCAACTATGTATACAACCTTAGCTCTACTTCAGTAGAAAGAGACTGTGAAGGCAATTGAACACAATAGTTATGTCCCCCATGGTTCACAATTATGGAAACACCTGGGCCAAATAAAAGAGAGATTTCTGTTGATTCACTATGATAATTCATGAGACTCAAGGGCCCTCCACACATTTCAATCCTTGCCAGAAAGTAGGAAAATGGCTTTCAAATGACTGCAGAGTGAAGCAAGAATGAACTCACTCAAAAAATACCTCTTAAAATGACTGTTTCAAAAGAAACACTGCTTGTAATGAACAACTGTGCCACTTGACTTTACAACAATTTTATGTGTTCTATTAAAACACTTGTTTTAAAAGTTTCAGTGTGGAGCTATGAGCATGCTGGGAAACTGAGAGCAGCTTCTGCTACATTGATATGTTTTTCTATGATTCCAGGAAATTGTTTTCCATATAAGAATAAATATTTTTCCTTATTAAATATCAAAAGGAAAGTCCATGCTCAGTTTCCTACATTGTTGTTATTTAAAATAATCTGACTACACAAGCAGATAATGAAAGTCTTACAGGTTTATCTAAATCCCAAATATGTTAAATGCCACAAATAATGTGTCATAAATTTTTGCTTATGTATATTAGATTTCTGGACCATGAGCATTCTAATCTTCAAATAGTAACTTGCAAGATTTAGACACTTCAAGATTTAGAAGAAAGCCAATATTAGTTACTTCTATTTTAGGCATTCCTCACATTGGTTAGAGGACCAAACTCTCAAAAACATTCTTTATGTTCAATTCATTTCTAATTCTGCTTAGAATGTTAATCACAAACATTTTTTTTCAAGTTATTACTATGCACCTCTGTTCTGAGTGCTTTAATTTAGTGTCTTTTCAATCATTATTACATCCAGGTACAATCAGGATATTCATTTTACAGATGAAGCATTAAGGTTTATAAAAGTTAAATAATTACTCAGGTTGTAAAAGTAGGATCCATACCCAGGTCTGACTCACAGTCTAAGCTATTCTGTCTAGAAGTGAGGCTCAAGGAGAGAAATGAGAAGTAGAAATACAACTTACTAATGATATAGAAGAAGAGAACCTCTAACAGTTACTGGAATTAACTATATTTCAGATCAGTCATTTTACTAGTAAGTAATTAGAGCTGCTCAAAAGGCCAAAGAGTTGTTATTACTAGCTATCATGCTTAGAAGATATACAATAGCAATATTTGCAGATAAAGAAATTAAACTAATCTAAGATTCTCAGACCCAATAGAATTATTAGTAGAAAGAATTTATCCTTGATTAAAATCTATAAAATAGTTTATCCTGAACTATATCATGGGGTTTTATTTTAGTGAATGGTACGTCTCATGAAAGCTGGTGGCAGACTCCAACACTGTTTTGCCATTAGGGTTTTAATTGTCATGGAAGTCACCCAGTAGAGCTTTTGTTTTGCTCCATGAAGGAAGAAGTAGAAGACAGTCATGGCAAGAGTACCTCTTTCTGCAGGTGGTTGAAGGACGCCAAGCGTTAAAGCAGCTCTCACACTACTCTGCTATGTCACCTGACAGGTGTGGTTCAGCACCTGGACATGTGGTTCCTATAGATCCTGCCATATCCTCTCCTTAAATTTCTCCAAGTCCTGATCCTAGGGGGTGTACAGGTCCATGGCAAAGGTCACCAGTTTTCCCTACAAGTCGACCGCAGCATTGAGATTAGAGATCACGAGGGACAGGCAGAGTACAGTCTATTTTTTCAGGTTTCAATTTGTCCTTGCTCTCAGATGTTTTACTTCCTGACTGCCAGTCAGCTGATCTACACTGACTTCAGGCTTAAGAAGCAACAATCTTCACAGACTGACTTCAAGATTAATACTAGATGTAGGGTCAACAGCTTGCAGAGACAGCACCACCAATGCCCGCAAACTTATGAAGTCTAACCCCTATAGAAAACCTCTTAGTCTATATTACTCATAGCAGTTCTGCTTCCCTAATCAGACTCTGACTGACGCAATGCTTATTCCATCTATTCCTTTAGCTTCTCAGATGAGCTGTCCTAAACTATGCCACATGATCAAAACCATGCATCTGTATACATTATAATTGTTCTCTTGAGATTGTTCCTATGAAATTATATTTAAGCACCATGCCATTTGCCTGTTTGATGGAGATGATAAGAAATATCCTTATAGCAAACATGTCATCATGTTTACTGTAAGGTATTAGTATATTGTTTATTATTTTGTACAGTGTCCTTATGAGGACAAAGGAGAGAAATTTCTCCTTAAGCTTAGTAATAGGATTAATTGTGCATTTCCTAAGCCAATATTTTATTTTTAGTTTATGAACACTGGGAACCTTATACATAAGCCTATTTGCCTATTCACATCAACCCCCATCAAGTTCAGAGCCACATTCGTTTCCTACCTGGTACAAGTTGATAGCCATCTCTTTCTGCATGTATTTTCCTTTTGCACTTTTCTTATTCATTTTATTTTAAATATGTTTTTATTTTTAAGCCACCTGAACACTTTTTAACAGAGCAGTATAAAAATTAAAGTTGGAAGTACCTTATTCATTCAGAGTATAGGGCTTTAATTTCACACAAGGGTTTAGCATTTTCTAGTTTTTTTTTTTTTCATTTTCCCTCCTGAAAGTATATAGAATTAAAGGAAATCCACCAGGAATCCCTTCTTTCTATTGTTAAAACAATATTTTAAAAATAAATCTTACTCCCTCTACAACTCTCTAAGACAGATCTTACATTAATTAGTCTCAAAGTTTAAGAAACCAAAAGATACCTAGCTAATATTTTTGAACACTTGCTATGTCCCAAATATTATTCTAAGCATTTATCATGTATTAACCTCATTTTACAAGTGAGAACATTGAAGAATGGAGAGCGTATGTCTTCCTAGCACAGAGAAGTTTTCTAACTTAACCGAGGCCACATAACTAGTAACTGATAGAGGTAGGATTCAACCCTAAAAACCATGACTCCAGAGTCCACACTGCCAGGCACTGGAAGGTACTATCTCAACTGCATAACACAAGACCTTGCTTTATACAGTTTTCATTTATGACTTTCTGGAATAATAAAATCTTTCCATTTAGAATATATTTTGATTTACTCAATCTCAGCTTACAGTTATTTCCCTATTTTTTTCCTTTTCTAAGAATAGTTGTTTAAATTGTCTTCTTTGAAAACCTAAACTCTATTACTACTAATTTAAATCTGTGGATTATTATATTAGTATAGATTAGAAATCATCATTTATGATGTATATCTTTAAATTTAAAGTGCTTCCTATTATAGCATATATAGTGGCCTTTCTTTTTATCTGACAATATGTGCCCTTAAATTAGGAATGTTTTATAGTTATTGTAATGATTGATATGGTTGGATTTAAATCTACCAGATTATTAGTTCTTTTCTATTTTGTTGTTTAAAAGTTATTTTTAGCAGTTCCTGTAGGGTCTAGAGTGCTCATCCTAAACCTAATTAACATTTATTTGAAATCAGTACTTTACCACTTCACTTTTCTCACCTCCTGTCTCATCCTTTACTCTTTGTACTTTCTTTCTACTTCCTACCTCTCAATTCATACCTGATATTCTAGAGTTCTTAATTCCAACTTCCCACTTCACAAGTATAATAAACTTACATGAGTAAACTCTAACCATCATTTCCTTTTGTTCTATTATTGTCTTATTTTAACTTATGCATATGTTAAAGCAGCATTTTACAATATTATTGTTTTTGTTTTAAACAATGTGCTATCTTTCTAGGAAAATTATTAGAAGAAAAGCATAATATTTTATGTTTACCCACCTAATTAATATTTCTGGTGCCCCTCTCTCCTTAGTGTATATCCAAGTTTTCTTCTAAAAAAATTTCCCTTTATCATGAAAAATAGATTTTAGCATTCTTATAGTTTAGGAATGCTGGTGAAGAATTCATTAGATAGGTATATCTTTATGTTAATAGATTATCATTTCTTTCAACACTACAACTGTTCTTCTGCCTTTGGTTTCCCAATATTTCTGATAAGAAGTCAGCCATATTTGTTTATTATTGTTTTCTGTATTTAATGTGCATGTAATGTATATGATAAGGATTTTCTTTTTATTTTGATCTTTAGTAGTTTAATTTTGATGTGCAAGTGTGTGATTTTCTTTTTATGTATCTGGATTATGTTTTGTTCAGAGCCTTGGAATATGTATGTCAAATTTTTTAATTAAACTTGAAAAAATTGGGGACATTATTGCTCAAAATTTGATTCTCTCCACTTAACACTTTCTTCTCTTTTTTAAACTTCTATTATACATAGGTTATAACATTTGATATTGCCTCACAGGTCCCTGAAACTCCAATTGTTAGGTAATTTCTATTGCTCTACCATAAAATTTACTGATCCATTTTTTTCCTGCCATTTTTAACCTGCTGTTAATCTTGTCTATTTTTTAGAAATTTAACTCACTGTAATTTTTAGTTCTAGAATATCCATTTAATTTTTTTAATAGTTCTCTCTACTCAAGATTCCTAACTGTTCACTTATTTAGATCAAATTTCTATTCATTTTTTTAACATATATTCATTTGTCTCTTTGCACATCATTCTATCAGCTGTTTTAAAGTCTATATTTAATTAATCTAACCTCTTTTGGTGGAGTTGAGTCCTCTCAGGATAAATATCTATGGATTTTTTTCTTTTTTTTACAATGAGTTCTATTTTCCTTTTTATTTACATGACTAGTAATTTTTTATTGTGTTCTGTACATTGTTGGTAAGACATTTTAAAGACTTTGAGTTCTGTAAATTCCCCCTGAAGAGTATATATTTTTGTTCTAGTAAATAGTATAATTATTGGCTCTCTATCTTGAATTTAGGCTTGGTCTCATGGCCTGTTAGGGTGAATTTGTTGAAAGACCAAAGAGTTTCTCAAGTTTCTCTAAATTTGGGTGACTTAACCAGCAAAATTTGCCTCCCTGTTTATCTCTTAGGGTTTATTTTGAGGTACTGTTAGGATAAGCATAGAATAAGCCCTTCTTTAAGACATAGTCTTTACTCCTAAGGCATGGTCTTTCTGATTTCTCAGCTAGGTGCCATGTGTGATCAAGTCTCTTCAGCCTGGCTAAGCCAGGAAAACAATATCTCTAACTTTGTTTGACATGAATATTTCTGTTTCTTTTTCAACCCTGCATAATCCACTCTCTGGTAAACCTAATACAGTCTCTACCTAGGCATGTATAGCCCAGCTGTCTGCCAAGAAATTGGGGAAAATCCCCAACCTCCTCTGCCCTACAGATTCCAGCTATTTCAGCTACCACAAACTGACCCCTGCCACCTCAGCTCAATGGGATCACCATGCTTTGCTTGGATTTTAGATCACTGTTCCATAGTTGGAATAGTTTTGTACAAAATCAGAGAGTCAGCATGATTTGAGATCATACCTTACAAGTTTCCTTTTCTAAGGAATTGAGGTTTTATGCTGCCTGTTGTCCTATGCCTGAAAATACTTGTCTCCTGTATTTTGGTGAGTCTTATTGTTTCTTATAGCAGGGGACCTAGTCTGGTACCATTAACTTAGTCAGCTGAAATGGAAATTCAGCATAGGATTTTTTAAAAAAATAACTTGCAAATATTTTCAAATTGGGAGTTTTAAAATAAAAATCTGGATTTCTGCCTTCTTTTTAAAACTCTAGGGAAAAATAAATGTTTATAGCAATCACTAGCTAGGCAAAAGTATCAGTGTCCTCTCTTTAGGAAGGCATGATCCCTAGCTTATTACAACTCCAAATACTACCTATGTTCTCCTGTATAGAGATTTAGTGTGAGTTCTACCCATCTTGGGTTTGCATTATTGTTTTATTTTCATCTGGCTCGTTTCTCTCTTTTTCTCTACCTAATTTGCAAACCTTGTCACAAAGCAAGTGGTATCTTTTGGTAATCTAGTTTTTATTACTCCTATACCAATAGGTTTTTTCTATTACATTATATTGTCTTCTTCATCTGAGTTTTACACTACATGACAGCAGACAGAACCCCATGATGCTTTCCATGAGAAAGAAAAGTTTTGTTCCTAAGCAAAATTAAGAGTATAATTTGCCAAGCTAATTGTTTTTAGTTATACTTAAATGTACTTCTTTTTAAACATTTTGGGTTTGGGGCATTTCACTATGCTATATAAAATTCTGTTACTTTCCTAATCCCTAGGTTAAAATAATTGGTAGATGTGAATTAAACAAAGTAAAGAAAACTATTATTTAATTTTAATATTGCAATAGAGTTTGGAAGATATTTACTTGATTTTCTAGCTGAAAACAGTACAAATACGCCTTACTATGTTGCTTTGTTACTGTGATAAGATCTAAATTAAAACAAGTATTTAACAGTCTCACACTGAATTTATACAGTTTTAAGAATTTTGAAGAACTTATAAGGTTTTACATGCCTCTTCTTTCACTCTTGATGTCAACCTCAAATTTTTCCACATAAAGAGAGGAAGATATTCCCATATATAAAATGTAATCACTAACTGAGTCAAATATATATAGGGAGAATTTTGGTTTGCAGTTACCATGAGGTTTTCATATAGCAGTCTATATATACACATGATTGTTTTAAGTTGCCAATCTCTTAATGTCATATGCATTTTAAAAACCCTGCATTTTTACTCTCCTCCCCTCATGATTACTGCTTTTGATTTTACTTCTAATTGTTTTCTGTATCCCTTAACTGCTTATTGTGGATATAGATGATTTTACTACCTTTGTCTTTTAACCTCCCTACTAGTTTTGTGTGTGGATAATTTCCTACCTTTATTGTATGTTTGCCTTTATCTGTGAGCTTTTGTTTCTTAACTCTCTTGTTTCTAGTTGTGGCCTTTTCTTTTTCACCTGGATCAGTTTCTTTAACATTTGTTGTAAAGCTGGTTTGGTGGTGCTGAGCTCTGTTAGCTTTTGTTTGTCTGTTAAGCTTTTGAGCTCTCCATCAAGTCTGAATGAGAGGTTTGGCTGGGTGGAGTATTCTTTGTTGTAAGTTTTTCCCTTTCATCACTTTAAATATATCATGTCACTCCCTTCTGTTTTAAACTGTATGTTGTCTTTCCTGGAAAATTATAAGAAGAAAAACATAATCTTATATGTTTACCCACTTAATATTTCTGGTCCCCTCTCAATGAATTCAGTGAATCTAAATTTATATGTGATATATATATTTATATATATAATACTACATATTATATATAGTGTGAATCTAAATATTTACATATAATATATATATATGTTCATATATGTATATATTTGAATTTGTCAGTGTGTATCTATGTGAATAATGTATGATATATAACTATATAGATATAGTAAATAATATAAAATACTTAACTATATAAAATAATATAAAATTTAAAAGATCAGTGCAGCCCAGGCAAATAGCTTGACCGCAACCTCATGCAAGACCTTGACCAGGAATCACCCAGTTAAGCTGCTTCCAGATTCCTAACCTACAGAAACTGTGAGATTATAAATATTTATTGTTTTAAGCCATGAAGTCTGTTGTAATTTGTTATACAGGACTAGATAACTAGAATTTCCTCTATCCAATTAAGGGCATCTATGAAAAGCATACAAGTAATAGCATACTTACAGGTGAAATATTGAATGCCTTCCCCCTATACATGAGGAACAAAGCAAGTGTGACTGCTCTCACTTTCTATTCAACGTAGTTTACAAGTAAGGCAATAAGGCACAAAAAAGAAATAAAAACAGACTGATGGTAAAGGAAGAAGTCAATCTCTGTCTGCAGTTTTTGTTATCTATGTAGAAAATGCTATGAAATCCATAAATAAGCCAGGAGACTTAATAAGTGAGTTTATCAAGATTGCAAGATATGAGATCAATCTGTAAAAGTAAACTGTATTTCTATTACTGGCAAGAACAATCAAAAGCTGACATTTAAAAGTATCATTTACAATAGCATCATCAATATCCAATATTTAGGGATAAATGTGACACAAGGTGTGCGTACTAATACACTGTAAACTACGAAACATTGCTGAGAGAAATTGAAGTATATATAAATAAGTGGAGGGAGCTAGAGAATTCATGGATTGAAAGACTTACTATTGTTAAGATATTAAGGTGTTAATTCTTCCCAAATTAATCTATAAAGGTAATGGTTTCCCAGTCAAATTTGTGACAGAATTTTCTTGTAGACACTGAAAAGCTGATTCCAAAATTCATACGGAAATGGAAAGGACCAAAACAATTTTGTAAAAGATAAATAATGCTGGGAGATTTCACAACCCAACTACAAGACTTATCAAGAGATACCAAATTCCAATCAGTGTGGTATTGGCATGTAGATAAAAAATAGATCAATGGAACAGAATAGAAGTGCACACACATACACACACACACACTTAATTGCAAAGGTGCAAAACTAATACAGTGGAAAATAGTCATTTAAACAAATGGTGTCAGCATTATTGGATATCAATGTACAAAAAAGGAACTTAAATTCATACCTCATATGGTATGCAAAATTAACTCAAAATGAAAGTGGATTAAAGACCTATATGGAAATCTTAAAGCTAAAAATCTTCTGAATTAAAACACAAGAGAAAAAAGTTGTGATCATGAGTTAGGCAAAGGTTTCTTAGGTAAGACATTAAAAGCCTGATCCATACAAGAAAAAAATTATAAATCAAACTTCATAAAAATCAAGAAATTCTGTTCTTCAGCAGACACTATTAAGAGAATAAAAAGACAAACTACAAAAAGAGAAACAAATATTGCAAACTTCATATTTGATAAAATTCCTATATCATGAATATTTATAGAACCATTGAAACTTATAGATAAGGAAATAAACATCCCTATAAAATTTGGGTAGAAGATTTGAAGAGACACTTTACTAAAGAAGATATACAAATGGCCCATATACACATGAAAATATCCTCAACATCTTTAATCATTAGGGAAATTAAAATTAAAACACAAGAAGAGAATACTACAAACTTATCAGAATACCTAGAGCTAAAAAGACTGGCTGAACCAACTGTTGGAGATAGAGTAGACTTCAAAGTCTCAAACTCTATGGGCTGAAATAAAAATGATACAAATACTTTGGAAAGCAGCAGTTTCTTAAAATCAAAACTTACACATACCATAGGATACACATACTGTCACTTACCAATGCCACTTCTGGATACGTATACAGTAAAAAAGAAAAATACAAAGGGCACAAATAGTAATGTTCAAGAAGCCAAGAAATAGAAACAACTCAAATGTCCAACAAGATAATGGATATGAAAATTTTGTTTATTAATGTAATCAAATAAAATACATCCATGAGGGCTTCCCTGGTGGTGCAGTGGTTGAGAGTCCGCCTGCCGATACGGGGACACGGGTTTGTGCCCCGGTCTGGGAAGATCCCACATGCCGCGGAGCGGCTGGACCCGTGAGCCGTGGCCGCTGAGCCTGCGCGCCCGGAGCCTGTGCTCCGCAACGGGAGAGGCCACATCAGTGAGTGGCCCGCGTACCGCAAAAAAAAGAAAAAAAAAAAAATCCATGAGAATTAACAAATGCAACACATAGATGAATCTTTCAACCATAATGTTGAGCAAAATAAACAGACAAAAATGCACTTATTATATAATTTCATTTATATAAAACTCAAAAATAGATATAACTGATCTATGGAGTTAAAAATCCAGATATAGTTACTCTTGATGACATGGGGGAAGATAGTGGCTGAGAGGTGGCATGAGGGAGGATTCTCTGGTCCAGGTAATATTCTGTTTCTTCATCTGGATGTGCATTACACAGATCTTATACATTTTAAAACAACATAACTTTATTAAAGTATAACTGTCATATGATAAATGCAAATATTTAAATTGTAAAATTGGATACATTTGACACATGTATAAACCAATGAAACCATCACCACAATCAACTTAGAGAACATACTCCCGCCTCGTGTTCTTCCCTTCTACTCACCAGATCAGATCTACTGATACAGTTTCTGTCACTAAAGAAATTAATTTGCATTTTCTAGAGTTTTATATAAATATAATTTTTTGGTATTCTGTCTTTTTTTTTTCTGGCTTCTTATACTCAGTATAATTATTTTTAGATTCATCCATATTGTTGCACACATGAATAACTCATCATTTTTATTTATGAATAGTATTCTCTTGTATGAATATATCACCATTTGTTTATACCGTCACCTGTTGATGGACTTCTAAATAATTCCCAGTTGGCTACTACAAATAAAGCTCCTGTGAACATTTGTGTACACATCTTTTCATGGATGCATATTTTCTTTTCTTTTGGGTAATTCATGTTTTGAAACTCCAACGTGCAGTGCACTTGTAATTTGTGCTACCCTATGTATGGTATATTTCAATTATGTGTGTACCTTATAAAAAGACTTCATGAGAAAGAAATCAGAATATTTAGTGCAGGACAGTAATGAAGACATATTCTAAGAAAATTTATAGAATTAGAAAGAAAATAAAAACAAAAAAAAATCTGAGTATAAAAATGGAAGCTATTCCATTTCGATGGAAGTATTCTATGCAAAAAAAAATATGCTCTCGTTTTTAAAAGTTGTAGCAAAATATTTGAATTCCTCTAGTAAAGAATATTCTACTGTTGTTATTCAAAACACACACACACACACATACACATACACACACTGGCACATAAAACATGCTGGAGAGGCCACAATTAATTGTTACATTAGATAATTCCTGCTAAGTCCAATCTTCCAGTCATCACTGCCAAGGTGCCTGGCATGTGAGTAAAACCATATGGATCCTCCAGACCAGCCCATCTGCCAGTAGAATTACCCCAAGTCACCTTTGCAATGTTACATGCAATGACAGTTTTCCCTATTGAACCTTGCCAAATTCCTAACCTCTAGCATCCTGAGATAGAAAAAATGACTACTACTTTATGATACTAAGTTTTGATGTAGGCTATTTCAATAGGTAACTGAAACAAAAGGCTTGGATTGGATTTGTGTGATGAATAAAAGGAAGAGAAAAGAGGGGAGTAGAAAGAAGAGGAGCAGAGTACTCATTTTCAACCTTAGCAAGAGAATGTTGGGGTCACTCGATAGCTGTTGTTGTTTTTTAATGTGGATACTTGGGTTCCACCCTCAAATTTCTGGTTTAATTAGTGTTTCTTATATTATGCCTGGCATTGGAACTTTTAAAAGTGTTTGAGGTGGTTCTACTAATCAGCCTAGATTTACAAACACTAGTGTATTAATTCCTCATCTTTGAAGGAGAATAAAAATGTACATTTCATTATTTTATTTTGTTTTGATTCAACATCTTGGAAAAACTTAAAAGTAATTCCTGATACATTTAAAAATCACTGAACAAAACAAAGAAAACATACTTTAATAGAAAATAAGTAGAAAAATACAAAAGGAAAAAGCATAAATAACTAAACTAAAATCAAATATATCAGTTGAAACAAAAAATATTCTTATAAAATGTTTCTGGGGCTTCCCTGGTGGTCCAGTGGTTAAGACTCCATGCTCCCAATGCAGGGGGCATGAGTTTAATCCTTGGTCATGGAACTAAGACCCCACATGCCCCATGGCCCGGCCAAAAAAATAAAATGGTTCTGTTGAGCAACAAGGATTCTCATACTAAATGATTAAAAATGAAATACATCAAAAGAATGAATACCCAGCCCATACTTTTTCAGAAAAATAGAAATAAGCAGAAAAAAGGTCAACATTAATTTTTAACCAGCTAGAAAATTCACTAAATACCAAAAAGGTTACTTGTAATAAATAAAAGTAAAAATTATAACAATGACTTATTGCTCCCCATATAACAAAGATGAAAAAGACAGAGACTTTATACAAATCTTTGATTTTCTTTGCCCTAAGAAGTAGACAAAGTTAAACAAGATGAAGAATTTGAATATTAAGGCTAATAAGTTTAAATTAATAGATAATTCATCACACTTTACATCCAATTAAATTTAATTTTCCCTTATAAGCCTCAAGGCCTATACGTTGAAATTTCGCTTATATTCCACATCCTCTCAACCAAGTACAGTGAGTTCTACAGTTTAAGCATTTCTCAGATATACCTGTTTCTCTCCATTTCACAGTAATGTGATGCCGTTGCCCACACCACAGTCAGCTCTTGAGTGAACCACTTACTGCCTTTATCTCCTCTCTGGGCCCTCCAACATTTTTGGCTTGCTCCTTGCCAAAATATTCTCCTATTGAAGCCAAAGAGTTTTAAAAATGCAAATCTCATGCTTCCACTTCACTGCCATTCTCCTTTGATACAATAAAAGATAGGAAAATTTTATCCATGTACTTTTTCTTCAAGTGAAAAAAAAGTGGCTAGACAGATTTTCACCCAATTTTCAAAAAAAAAGAAATTGATGCTCTAACTTGAAAAATAGGCTCCATGAGATATACAAAACTCACTGTTGGGAGGCCCCTGAGGGTACCTCAAAGAAATAAGCAGTCCTTTTCCACAGCAGCCTGGAGCTTTGATGTGCTGCTGAGCTGATGCTGCACATTGGCTTGTGGATACACAGCTCTAGGGTCTGAAGCAGCAGGTTTATGATTTTAGCCAGCCCTGTTGTGGGTCTGTAAAATAAAAGTTAAAAGATTTGAATGGGTCTGAAAATATCTTTTATTAAAAAAAGTAAATAAACACTTATGTTAGAGCTTGAGTGCTTATTCATATTACACATATATATATATAATCACACACAATAAATGCATTAAATGTTCCAAAAATCTGGGGTAGGAGGTTAATTATATGCAAATAGTTATACATATTATTTATTAAATTACAACTGCATAGAAGGACCATTATTTAAATTGTGATTCTCAGCTATCCACTCTTCTAAAGAAAATGCGGCAGAAGAAAGTTTCACATGACCATCACCATATTGTTGAAGATGGCTACATGGGGCCAAAGGATTCTGGACTTTCACAGAAAGAAGATATAATCACCCCTTCCCCCAGACTTACTATAACTGCTATGTTTCTACATTTGCAGTGATATGTCTCATGGTACCACTATAAAAAAAAAAGATACTTAAGAGTAAAATTATGAAAAAAAGCAAGACCCATTCTAATTCTTTCCCAGTGAAATTAAACAGAAGTTTGGAAGTAGAAGGGACATTCACAAAGTATCTTTTCCCCCTTTCATGAAGTAAGTGAATCTTCTGTAGCAGAGTCTCTTGATTCCATTATATCAAAATGAAAATCATGTGATATTACTTTTACAGGGCAAGAGTGTGGAAATAAAACAACTACTTCTGGGGATGTCTACACTCTTTAGTCCATTCATTTAATCAATATGTATTTACTGAACACCTACCAAGCGAGGTTCTGTGAAGGCTACAAGTAGAATGAGACCTGTTCTATGCTTTTAAGGAGATTATAATGTATTTGAAAGGATAAATCAAGTAAACAAACCATTTTAGCAAACTGGGAATTGAATAATAAACACACAGCTTATTACCACTATAAACTTGGATTCTTTTTTATTCAGTGGGGGTATGAGAATTTATTGAGATAAAATATATACAAGTCCCTGAAATAGTAGGCAATTATCAAATGTTTTCCTTTCAAGTTACTAATTGCTATAAAAATCATTAGAAGATGAAAAACAACAACAAAGTCTCGGTAAAAGGCAGTACATCAAAGAAGGAGGTGCCTATACATTTTAAGTGAAATGCAGGGTTGATCTTATTTTCCAGATAATAGAGTAGTGTAACATATAAATCTGAGTGATCTGGTTTATTTCCCTGCCTTTGAGGCAGCACTTTCCCTTCAGAATGGAGTCTCAAAGCCCCAGCCTTCGTTGTTTACTGATTCAGCTGATGGACAGGGCTGAGCTTCCACGGTAATGCACTGATTGCTATTTGCTTCTAGAAATAAATGTGACTTAACTGGGCTTTATTTATTGACTAGTTGGAATGGGTCCAGACTGCCAATGAAGTCTGTAGGAGGAAACCAAGGAGGCCTGCCCAGCTGCTCCACGGCATGTGGGATCTTCCCGGACCAGGACACGAACCCGTGTCCCCTGCATCGGCAGGCGGACTCTCAACCACTGTGCCACCAGGGAAGCCCAAAAGGGAAATTTTTGAAATGCTCCTCTAGCTGTGTTGGTGCTGAAAAAATTGTCCAGTGCCAGCCGTGCTTTGGGATGCCCTTTTCAGTTTTGTTTAAACCATTCTGTAGATTGTGACAAAAAGAGAGCAAATAATATTTGATGCCACACAAATGCACTTGGCAAAATATCCCACAACTTTGAAGTCAGGGGACGTGATGCCGCAGATGGTAAATTGCTTGACACGTATACAACACGACAAGGGTTCCAACCTTCAATGAATATACAGAATCATTTTGTCTTTAATGCACTCCCACCCCGGAACTTCACTATATATTATTATTTGCTGTAGGGCTACTGTCAGCTTCAGGCAGGACTGCTTTTGAGACTGCAATGAGCCACTTAACCACAGCTGCTTTCAAAAACCGAAAGATGAGGTAAAAGTGAGGAATGACCACTTGTTCAGAGGAAGAGCTGTGGATTAGCTCAAGAGAAAGGACAATCCAATGTCAGGAAACATTGTAGCTGTCTCTCCATATTGAACTCTCCTGAGCGGACAGCAGACAAAATAATAACAATAGTAAAACTGGTATCTACTACATACTGAGAGCTTCCTAAGTGTGAAAAGGTTTGTATCAATTATTTTTCATCTTTACTCAACTTTGTGAGACAAATAGAATTATTCCCTTTTTATCCATGAGAAAACTGAGGCTCAGAGGGGTTAAATGGCTCATCTCCAGTGGTTGGTCCTGGAAATAAACACAACCTGTCTCATTCTGAAACTAATGCTTCTTTCAAAATATCCTATTATCATAAACATTTCTCCTATCTTGATGCACACCAAATTCAGGGTCATGATTACCTCTGGCTAAGAAGATAGAAGGAGAGATGAAGCTTCAACTACAATCTATCTGTAATGTTTCATTTCTTAAAGTGTAATTATATAAAACATATATGGCACAATGTTAGTATTTAAAATGGATATTTGTTGTATTGTTTTCTAGTTTCTTTGGGCCTGAAGTATTTCACCTAAATAATCGTTTCCACTAATAAATGGCAAAGTTGCGGTTACTTCTTTGCTGATGGAATTATGTCAGGAATTCAAAACATTACATAAAATGAAAATAGGATGGCTCTGATAAGAAAGTAAACCCCTTCTGTCCTCTTCCTACTGACAGAGATTAATGACAGTCATGAATACAGTCAACTCCCTTTACAAAGGATAAAGATTTTCTTTGATAGCAGTTATTTAATGCTAGGCAATTCTCACCTTATACAGTAGTGAGAGACTATAAAAATAACCATGCAAACTGAAACCATGTAAAACAGTCTTAATGACCAATGGGAGAATTATATTTTGTCAAAACATTTAAAACTCTCTTACTGTAGATTATAAATATATAGAAAATTTTAAAACAAAATTATGTTTTAGTACACTATATTTTAAAATATTAAAAACATTGAGAATTAATGTTTTATTTCTTTGTAAAAAGTATCAAAAGTAATTTAAGTACTGCTTCCCTTCTTCTCATCAGATAACTTATGATTTGAGGTAAGCATCTCTTCTATGCCTTTGTAAATTGTCATAATTCCTTCTAAGTTTGAATTAGCTCCCAACATTTCATCTTTTGCATATCCAGTGCCATGAAAGATCTTGATTTCCTATAAGATGAAGTTTTTTCGCCAGTGTGTCTTCTCTGGGATATTGCCATTCTTTTCATCACTATTATATTCCTTATTTCTATTGATAAGTTCCCCTTTACTAAGTTCCTCTCACTGCATGTATAATGCTGTCAGTGTGAACTTTCCTACAGTCAGCTATTTCTTCTATAACTTCATTGACATTAGATTTGAATTTCAATTTCAGCATCACTACTTTTTATTTCTTTGCTGCACTTTCATCTTTCTTGGCCAATTTTGTCTTTCCGTCATCCATTTTTGTAAAATTTCATGTGGATTTATTACTCGGAGATGAGAAGGCAGTACAACTACAGCTTTGCTACGCCTGAGAGAACTGGATAATAGATGTACTGTTACCAATCACTGACAGGCCTTCATAGGAGTGACGTGATTGCTCACTGAATATGTGTGCATCTGTTATTTACATAGTGATTTGTGGACTGGGGAACTAGCAATTATGCAACTATTTAATGGAAGTTGTTGAGTTTCACACATCTAGATTTCTACCAAATCTGAAATGTTAGAGGTTGAACCTAGAATCTGTTTTATCAACCTCAACTCACCCCCCATGATTCTTTCATATGCTAAAATCTGAGAACCACTGCTTTAGGACAACTTTGGTTCTAACACTTCCCTGCATATTGGTATCAACTGGAGTGCTTTAAATAATACTGATACCTGGGTTACACACTCAGATTTTAGTTTAATTTGTCAGGTGCAGACTAGATGGAAGGTAGCACTTAAACGCATACAATAAGGTGAAAAAGCACTAGACTTCAATATTTGCTAAATTACATAACGATAAACACATCAGGGGGGCAAGATTATGGAAACTAGGAAAAGTTCTTCAGAGAAGCTGAGATTCAACATGACCTAAAAGGAAGGGTAAAGTCTTTTAAGTGGAGAGTGATAGCTCTATATGAGCAAAAGGAACATTGGCATAATGCTGATATGAAATGACTGTTGAAAAAAAGCTACAAGGATATAAAATATATGAACATAAGCCTCTTAGCTTATCAGCAATACAATAGTTGATTGAATTCATTCTCTATTGATAAAGAGGGATTTTTTTTTTTTAATTTTACAAAGATGCTTATAGGGCAACAAACTAGAAAATGTAGTAAAGCCTTTTTTCTCCAACAGAGATATTGGACCAATTGGGGTTATTTCAGGGAAGTAAGCTTGATGTAATATTTTAAAATCTATCAGTGTAATATACCATATTAACAGGATAAAGAAGAAAAATTACATGAACAAAACAGTTGATGCAGAAAAAGAATTTGACAAAATTCAGTATCTCTTTGTAACATAAAAACTCTCAGGGCTTCCCTGGTGGCACAGTGGTTGAGAGTCCGCCTGCCGATGCAGAGGACACGGGTTCGTGCCCAGGACCAGGAAGATCCCACATGCCGCGGAGAGGTTGGGCCTGTGAGCCATGGCCGCTGAGCCTGCGCGTCCAGAGCCTGTGCTCCTCAGCGGGAGAGGCCACAACAGTGAGAGGCCTGCGTGCCGCAAAAAAAAAAAAAAAAAAAAAAAACTCTCAGAAAACTAGGCATATAAGGGAAATATCTTACAATAGATAAAAAGTATCTTCAAAAATACTCACGTTAACATCATACATATTTATGAAAGACTGAATTCTCACCTCCTGACAACAGGAACAAGGCAAAGATATCTACTCTCACCACTGCTATTCAAAACAGTAATGGAAGTACTAGCTAGCATTATAAGGCAAGAAAAGGAAATAAAAGACATACAGAGCAGAAAGGAAGAAGTAAAATTGTCCCTGTCTGCACATGATATAAATATCTATGTGGAAAACTCCAAGTAATCTAATAAAATCATAAAATGTTACTATAAGTTCTAGCCAGAGTCATAAGACAAATAAAGAGAAATGAAATGTATAATAATTGTAAATAAAGAGAAAACATTATCCCCATTTAAATAAATATAATTTCTACAAAAAAATGTAAAATAATTCTTAGTAAATTTGGAGCATTCACCAGTCTTTCTGGTAAAAGTTCAATCTTCAAATAATGATAACATTCTTATTAGTCAAAAATAGCCAGTGCAATAACAATAATAATTCCTATTTAATAAGTATCATCACTATGAGAGAAGCCTATGAACAAATCTCTCAAAAGATATGAATATTTTATTCAAGAACATAAAATAAAACAATGTGGATAAATGGAGATACATGCTCTGTTCATAGACAAGAGTATTTGATGTCATAAAGATGTAAATGGCTCCACTGTAACCTATAAAATTAATACAAATATAATAATTAAATAGTTTTTTCTACTTTTTGGTATGGTCCAAATCATAAATTCATACAGAAAGTGGAAAGAAAATAAAGTATAATTTGGAAGAAGAACCATGTAATAGGATTAACCTTACTAAATATCATTTTATAATAATGAGCTTAGAAAAGCAGCAATACCTGTATATAAATTTGATTTAGGATTGTAGTAGCATTAAAAGTCGGTAGAAAATTGCAGATTACTCAATAATGTCAGTTATCCTTGTTGAAAAAGTAACAATACATTTAAAATAAAGTATTTCATATGGGTTTAAATGTTTATTTTAATATTTAAATGTTAATATCTAAAATTTACCAAGTAAAATATAACATTTTTATGGCCTTAAGATGGGAAAATATTTCTTAAAGAATTCATAAATAGCAGGCCATGTAAAGAAAAAATATCAATAAATGTGAGTACATTAAAAGTTCTGTGAATGGAAGGAAACGCTAAAAATTTTAAAAGTCAAATGATAAAGGAAAATTATTAATAAAGGACAAGTACTAATAATTTATTTTAAAATACTTTACAAATCTTAATGAAAAGGATAGACAATGCAGTGGAAAACTGACAAGAACTACAAAAAGGCAATTTGTAGAAGAGGAAATCAGAATAACCAGTAAACCTATAAAAATATTTTAATTCTACCATTATCCAGGAAATGCAAATTGGACAAGGTTAAATATTTTTCAATATTCAGCATGTTGACAACTTGAGAAGTCTGAACTTTTCAATTAATAGTGAGGATATGAACGAGTCAGATATCATATACATTACTGGTGGGATTTTATAATTTATATTAATATAATTTCTTTTGAAAGCAGTTGATCAGTGAAAGGTAAAATGGAAGAGCATGTATCCTTAGACCAACTGCTATACCTGTGGATTTATAGAGAAAACAGCACACATTTCTTTGGAGATATAAACAAGAATGTTCATGTAGTTAATAAGTTAAAAATGGAAATAATTTAAATGTTCATTAAAAAGAGAATAAATAAATGGTGACATATTCACAAAATGGAGTAAAATAGAGCTAATATGTTTCTGTACAGGTAATTCTCATAAAGATTTTTAAAATGAAAAACTTAGACACAGTTTTATAAATTTTGCAAACATTCATTTAAAAATAGATATGAATATGCAATATTGACTATCATATAGTATATTTTTATGAATATATAAACATGTAGAAAATATATGTGTCCATAAGCTTTGTCTCTTCCTTTTCATGGTGAAGAAAATAAATTTAAGATATTAAATTTCTGTGAGAAAATAAGGAATTGTACAAAAGAAGATATCTTAGGGGTATCACTTTGATCTGTAGTTATTTGAGTTCTTAACAAGTGAATATGAATATGAAGTAAATATGGTGAATATCAGTATTTGAGAAAATTGAATATAGAAGTATGCCTTTTACTCTCTATGTTGTATGTTCTATATATTTTATACTAAAAATCTATTAACAAAGAGTAAATTTAAATCTCTGCCATGAACACATTTCCTTAAAATTTAAGTTTTGCCATTTACACCATTCCCTTTTTTCCTCATGTAAAAGTCCACCATCGTTAGGAATTATGAGACTAATGCTGAAAAGCAAAATTTCCTTTTTTTCTAGAGGCAATTAAATTTAACACCTGGCCGCCTGTTAATCAAAGCATTGAGCTCACTTACTCTCCTGACAGATCTTTCTTCTTCTCTGGGTTTCTCATTTCACACAGCAGGGAATCAGGTTTGCTGAAATCCACAACTAATTTCCAAAGCATAACAGAACTACTTGATCAAAAATCACATATAACCACTTTTTCTAGCCCACGACAAAAAGTAAAAATTTTCACTCCAGCTTTACTGCAAAGATACATATAATTCACCTACATATGAAAATTGTGATAAGCAATAACCTTTCTTAAACAAACTAAGCATTTATCTCAGCTCTAGGCTTAAAAATTTTAGCATTACACTGACCTCAACACAACCGATTTTTATATGAAAAATTTGGATTTCTAAATTCATAAAACTAGACTAGAAACACTGATGTGATTCCTGATTTTTCTCTCTCTTTTATCCTTCTATTCTTTCTGTCACAAAGCCCAATAATAATAACTTTCTCCAACATGTATCACTGACTTTTTCAGGCTCAAGATAGAAGGAAACTGAGAAAACATTATAATACAGACATATTGGTTTGAAACCTCAGGAGCTTCCTGGATGAAATCTGAAACTGGTCCTGTACGTGGGGGTCAAGGAGAGACCGAAGAAAGAGGCAGATCACTCCAGATTGGCAGGTGGCAGGTTTAATAAGCAAGGGAATTATAGATATGGCTTGTCTTGGACAGCCTCAAGATGAGTAGATCTCTCCACATCCACGCACCAGAATTTTAAAAGTTTATATATAGGTCTTAATATGAACAATCAGTCACATATACCATCCAGATGGTCTCAACATCACATTGCTATTTCAAGGCTGCGTCCTTGAAAATGGCTCCACTGTGGGAATGGTGGGCGAAAAGTATATTCCAAGGAATGAGGAGCCTCTGATCACACAAGTCCAGTTGCAGGTCAACCAGTGGTCATGGTCTCTTAATGATCTCCTCCAACAAGACATCATGTAGATGAGCTAAGTCCCTGAGAAAACAAATGGCTTGCTCCAGGACACATTTCCAGATCATAACAGAGCCAGTGCCTGAACTTGAATACATCTGCTCTCAAGAATTACTCATTTCAGGGCTTCCCTGGTGGCACAGTGGTTGAGAATCTGCCTGCTAATGCAGGGGACACAGGTTCGAGCCCTGGTCTGGGAGGTTCCCACATACCGCAGAGCAACTAGGCCTGTGAGTCACAACTACTGAGCCTGCGCGTCTGGAGCCTGTGCTCCACAGCAAGAGAGGCCACGATAGTGAGAGGCCCACCCACCGTGATGAAGAGTGGCCCCCACTTGCCACAACTAGAGAAAGCCCTCGCACAGAAACAAAGACCCAACACAGCAAAAGTAAATAAATTAATAAACTCCTACCCCAACATCTTATTTAAAAAAAAAAAAAGGGCAAGAGAGTTAAAAAAAAAAAAAAAGAATTACTCATTTCATCACATCCCATATGCTCATGTTTTTTCCATAGATGCAACCATCACCTTAAAATAAATTCTTTAACTTTTAACTTAAACTTCCAGATGGTCTTACCTACCTGCAGGCTATCATTCTCCTATATTTACTTGTTTTTCATTTTTATTCTACTACTTCCTTACTATAGAATAGTCTCCTCTGTTAAATTCTCAAGGTCCTCAATAATCTTGACCCCAAACTTATTTTCCTCTATTCACTAGTCTCCTCCATCTTGAACTAAATGTTCTCTTTAGAAAGAATGATATCACGTGTGACTTAATATTATATTGAATGTCCTTTCTCCTAAACTCTAGAAGTCCTACCCATTATTTTAGGCACATATTAATTCCTCTCCAGTCTGTGAAATCTCAGACTATACTCACCCATAATTCTGCTATCATTTAACTATCATACTTTATATCTATACTGCAGAAATGAGTAATTTATTTACTGGTTATCTCAAATGCATTGTTGATTTCTTCCCCAACTATTTTCTAAACTCCTTTAAAACTAGTAATATATCTTATGATTGTTTTGTAATCTCTCCAGAGTTTAAGGTAATGATGATCCATCAAATGTGCTCAAAAACTATTTGTCAATTAATTGATTAAACTTAATTTGGAAAGTCAAATTACAGAGGATGACTAGTAAATAAGGTGGACAGTAGATGCCTAAATTATTTGGATTAGCTGTCTGTAATATACCAGAGTATGAGAGTCAACTTGCTTGTCCCACATCACTCCAGAAAGGAGCGATGCAAATGAGCACACATCTCCACTGAACGCAATTGGTAATACCTAAATTTAACCAAGGGTAGACAGCCCATTGGCATAGTGGAGTCTTCTTGGGAAAATGAACCAGAAGACAGAGAGATTAATCACATGGTAGTATGTTGTACTATAGATAAAACTCTATGTAGTGTTGAGGCCAGACTTTGCAGAGTTTGTGTCAAGACAAACCATAGGCACCTTCAGGCTATAGTTATGGGGAAAATAACACAAAGAGTAAGTAGAACAGCCAGTTCCCACTGGATAGAATGCATCAGACAAGCTGATAGAGAAGGAAGAATGGAAGGAAGGAAGGAAGGATGGAAGGGAAGAAGGGAGGGAGGGAGAGAGGGAGGGAGGGAGGGAGGGAAAAGGGAAGTTATTTCTTATTATGTTATAAAAGGAAGGGAGACCATGGTGCATTTATGTGTGTGTGTGTGTGTGTGTTTGTGTGAGAGAGAGAGACAGAGAGAGACAGAGAGAGAGAGAGAGAGAGATTAACTCCTAACAATCTAGATCCAGTCCCATGAGGCCCAGCTATATACTCCATTCCTTGTTATTAATATCAATGATATTGTTCATCATATTATATAATAATCAAACCTTGCCCTCATCCATATTTGAGCAAATTTTATTGAGTTCATTTTCTTTGCAACTCAAATTCCTTCATCTATATGCCTCTCTGTGCAATGAAAGCTAAATCTGAGGTCTAAGATTATTGTCTTATTTTCCTAGTTACTTTTGATATTTAGGTTCAATGACCCAAAATATTTCTTGGATGTATATTTATTTCCAGCTAGTTCACTACTCCATCTATCCTCTTTAATATACTTTATCTCTGTGTAGTTAATGTAGGGAAAATTAATAGAAAGCAAATAAAATATTGTCGTGTAGCTTGCTATCTGTTTAAATTTTGGAGGAAAATATTTTATGTTATCCCAAACTATTTAACTATCATTCATTGAAATAATTTTATTAAAACAAGTGAGGAGGGCTTCCCTGGTGGCACAGTAGTTGGGAGTCCGCCTGCCGATGCAGGGGACGCGGGTTCGTGCCCCGGTCCGGGAGGATCCCACATGCCGCGGAGCGGCTGGGCTCGTGAGCCATGGCCGCTGGGCCTGCACGTCCGGAGCCTGTGCTCCGCGGCCGGAGAGGCCACAGCAGTGAGAGGCCCGCGTACTGCCAAAAAAAAAAAAAAAAAAAAAAAAAAAGGGGGGAAA
>NW_020175536.1:5120909-5198566 GCF_003031525.2 Neophocaena asiaeorientalis asiaeorientalis | reverse complement strand
TTCTGCAAAAAAAAAAAAAAAAAAAAAAAACAAGTGAGGAAAAGTGTTTCCAATTCAGGTTCTTTGTCAAAGCATCCAAAATGGAAGGTTTAATTATCATGAACTCATGCATTTAGAAGCCTCATACACTGCGTTAGATATTAGTCATTACTGATGTTTTCTTTATGAATTCTGGGTCAGGAATGTGAGGACATCAATTTCCAGAATGATGTTAAAACATCTTGGCTCAAATTTATATGCCTGTGTCATTTGGAAAGAAAAATAAATTCACAGAATGGAAGCATGTATGAGAGACACTTGCAAATAACAGATTAGATATGTCTGTGTGTGTGTGATAGATGTGGATATATTTGCATACATCTATGTGTGTATGTATGCATGTGTAATGTGTGAGTATACACATACACATGCACTTACACAGAAACGCACACAAAATCTCGTTGCCTTTTGTGTCTCCTTACTCCTATTATTTCAAAAAGGCCAGACTCCACTCACAACTAAGGACATATGCAGAACCTCAAAATATATAATTTTTATTGAAGTTTTTGGTGGAAAAAATAGAGTTATTAGTGACACAGTCTCTCTTCTCCAAGCTCTCAGATACCAGGGGAAAGCATCTATCTGTTTTTCAGTTCGTAGGGATATGTCAAGACGGTATCAATTCATTTTCTCTTGACAGCAGCTCTGTTCAGGATTTTAGCTTATGGGGAACCAGTCTTTACTTACCAATAAATTTATCATGTATAAGAGAATTCTCTTCTGCCATGAACCAAAGCAGATTTCTTTGCTTTTCATCACCACCGTCATCCTCACGATCACCATCATCATCCTTTCATCATAATCACATGTATGGATTTAGCTCTTTATTCTTTATAAAGTGTTTTCACCTAATTTTTGTAAGTATCCATAACAATGGATTTACATAAAGCAAAGAAAAGCTAAAGCATTTTTCTCACAACACCCTAGACCACTACTCAAATTTTGTTTATGGAATGACATACAATTGTACTTTGAATTATTCTGGGACTTTGAGATGTGTCATATTTCTAAGAACTAGAATACATGCAAAGTAAGCATAAAATAAATATTGATAGTGAACAAATTTAAACCTCAAAAAAGACATTTAAAACAGATATTGCTTTCTTAATGCCCCTGCCATTGTGCATGCTATTCTCTGCTCCTTGTTAGTCTGGAACATTTGTTTAGTCACGTCATCATTTATTCTATAATGCCTTCACTGAGTCTATTTCTAGATTCACCCCTCCTGTCCCCAGGCAATCAGAGCCTCCATTCAGTCTTCACAGTACGTGATGAAGATGCGTTTCTATAGTAATATGATATTGTTTTCTAGCAATTTATTTACTTAACTTTCTCCCTAGTTAACCACTGGACTTCTTAAGGAAAGGTATAGTATCTTTTTAATTCCTGAACCTTCAGCATGAAACATAAAACATGGCACATGATAAGTACCTATTAATGCTAATTGTCTTTCTTCTTAACTACTTTACAGTCAAATTCCTAAAGGACATAAAAATCATTCTAAAAGCCATTCCACCCCCTGGAAGCATCCAGGAAGCTCAACCAAAGGGAATGTTACATGGATGTAGCAGCAAGATTGCAACATAACACTGCTCTCAGTTGGTAGATAGAATTCTGTCTACCTTAGCAGTGCTCCTCAAAACTCCTATGATCAGATACCCTAACCAGGTAAATCTCACAAGATTAAAAACAGTGGGAAAGTAGAGGCTTTGGATCCACATCTATGTCCTGAGTCTTCAGGGCTTTTGGATGTGTGCATTGACTACTTCAACTTCCTGTTGAGGTATTCTTGTCTAGGTAGACCATCTAAACCCAAGGACAGCCCGTTAAACCAGGATGTATAAGGCAAATGTAGCCGTGAACTGGGAGTCAGTAAACCTAGCTCCACTATTACCTCACCTCATGACTCAACCTCCCTGCAGTATCATTTTTATTTTGCAGAATTATAAAGGTTGTATCCATTAAAAAGCTGAAGATTCTTCCAGCTCTAACAGTCTATAAGGGTCTCTAAGAAGTTGATTAGACCAAAAGAGGTCTGAGGAAGTAGCTCATACTGGTATAGTAAATGGAGAAACAAGTGCCTACAGGTACATGCATGTTTTACAGGAATTACTTGGCTTTGGGATTGAAGGCATATTCACCTTACGTTTAATATTTGTTTTCACAATGATAAGCCCAGTCTTCCTGACCAAGATTTGGCCTTTTGCTTTTAGATTTTAACTCTTCTTTACTCAGAAATGTAAGGTTGTTTGAGGTTGTTGCCTAAGTAAAAACAGATAATATGAAACTTACCATTTTATTTCTCACTTATACTGACAGTCAAAATTATGCAAATACAGACTAGGAGGAAATGTTTACCTTATCTTTTTCTTCATTGTTTATTTACTTATTCATGTATAAGTAATATATGCACATGGCACAAAACTCAAAACTAAGTGAATGTACTTCCCACCAAGTCTTTCAAATCCTTCTTCATATCCTCCTCCCCAATACAACGCTGTTATCTTTTTTTTATATGCATCAATCCAAAGATACGCTATATAACCCTACAGTGGCGTTTGTTTTTCCCACAGTATAGAATACTATGCATATTATTATGTATCTTACATTGTTTTACTAAACAATATGTTTTGGAGACCAGTATATAGATAGACCCTTGTAACAGCTGCATGGTATTGCACTGAGCAGAATTATGGATGTAAAATTACACTGGTATAATCTTTGCAATTAAAAACATGCACCGATGTTTATTCTTCTTCATATATCAGTTCAGACATGAGCAAGTATACCTGTTAAATGTTACTAGACTAAGATTTGGTGAATGGAAGTACATGTGCATCTTAAATTTTGATAGATTTAATGAAGCACCTCACATAAAAGTCATGTTAATCTACACTTCAACAAGAAACATAAGTGTGACTGTTTCCCTTTCCCCCACCAATGAAGTTTGTTAGCAAACTTTTCAACCTACATGATTTAATTTGCAATGCTCTTACTATCTTTAAGGTTGAACATTTTTCACATGTTTAAGAAATCCATTTGTATTTCCATTTTTGTGAATTATTTGTATGCATCATTTTCTTTCTTTTTTTTTTTTTTCAGTACGTGGGCCTCTCACTGTTGTGGCCTCTCCCGTTGCGGAGCATGCAGGCTCAGCGGCCATGGCTCACGGGCCCAGCCGCTCTGCACCATGTGGGATCTTCCCGGACCGGGGCACGAACCCGTGTCCCCTGCATCGGCAGGCGGACTCTCAACCACTGCGCCACCAGGGAAGCCCCTCTCATTTTTGAATTGGACAATTCATTTTTCTGTAGTGATACGGAGAAGTTCTTTACAAATTTAAACTAAAATAATGTGCTAAAACTGCAGTGCTACATCTTCTATACTGTTTTTTGGATCTGTTAGTCCATGTGCCAGTAACACACTGTTTTAATTATTATGTTTTTATAATCTATTGAAATTTCTAGAAAGTTCAGTCTCTTATAACTCTTTATTTTTTATATAATCACCTTGCATATACTTGCTTAATTATAGAACTATTTTGTTTCAAAATATATATTTTTGTTTGTATTGTTAATGGAATCATATTTTTTAAAATGATAAGGAAAGCATGCTGTCTCAATTACGTGTCTTCTTATGCATAAATATGTGACTCTCCATTTTTTTAAGCCTCTTTTAATGTCACTGGGTAGAATCCATTTGAAGATATATTGCACATTACATTTCTTATTGAAAACTTTTATTGGGGAAAAATGGTCTTATAACAAAAATATGTCAAAATGTGTACTATTTTTACATTTGCTATACTTGCTGAGCTAATATTGATACATTATTATTAACTAAAATGCACACCTTATTCAGATTTTCTTAATTCTAACCTGATATCCTCTTTCTCTTTCCAAATTCCATCCAGGATTTCATAATACATTTGGTTATTTGGTTTCCTCAGGCTCATATTGGCTGTAGCAATTCTCAGTCTTCCCTTGTTTTTGGTGACCTTGCTAGTTTTCAGGTGTACTGGTGAGGTATTTTATAAGATACCCATCAATCAGAATGTGTCTGATTTTTTTCTCATAATAGAATGAGGTTATGGGTTTGGGGAGGAAGATCAAAGAGGTAAAGTACCTTTTTCATCACATTAAATCAAGTGTAGATAATATCAACATGAGTTATTCTTGGTATTGACTTAGATCACCTGGTTGAGGTAGCGTTTGTCAGATTTCTCCAATATCAAGTTATTCTTTCTTTAACTGCTGTCCATATTATACTCTGTGGAAGTCACTGTGGGCCAGGTCACACTTGGGGTGTGAGAAATGATGTTCCACCTCCATGAAGTCAGAATAACAAAAAAAAATTATTTGGAACCTTTTGCATGGGAGATTTGTCTCTTCTCCCTCATTTCTTTATTTATTAAATAATTTATTCATGTGAGGGTAGCTTCATTGATATTTATTTTATACTTTGAGTTATAATACATTATTACCTTTTTTATTCTTCTGTGTAAATTGTTCAGAGCTCTTTCAGTTGGCTCCTGTGTCCCTTTGACATACCTCCATCATTGTTGTTGTTTTTTCCCCAGTACTTTCTTACTTTCATTCATGTCTTTTCATGGCTTGATAGCTCATTCAGGATATACCATAGCTCATATGGATATACCATAGCTTGTTTATCAGTTCTCTTACTGAAGAACATCTTGGTTGTTTCCAGTTTTTGGTGATTATAGCTAAAATTTCTATAAGAATTTACATGTACATGCAAGTTTAAATTTTCAAGGCAGGTGAATTAATTTCTTGGAACATGCTTCCTACAGCATATAACTTTTAATTTTAATCTTCAATATTTATTATAAACATAATGCATGTTATAAAAATTGTAAAAATAGAAAATTGTGTAAAGAGGTAGAAATCTGCAATTCTACTTTCCAAAATCAGTATCCATATGTTGTGATGAAACTGTTATCAATTTGCTTGTGATTTTCAGACAAAGCTAGAATCCCTATAGCATATCATTCTGCAATTAGCTTTTTGGTTTATTTTCATTTATCAGTAGGCATATAGATTTCCCTCCAAACAATGCAATGAAATTGCAATTTCTCTCCAAGCAATGGAATTGCTTAATTTCATTCTATAGGCTGGAAAGTATTCAGTTAATAGTGGAACCACATATTGCGAAGTCCCTACCACGCACAATCCTTTTAAGGTTTGGTCGCTCTTATCTCCTATTTTAAACAATTCTGCAATTTAAAACATATAGCTCTATGCTAATAGATTTTTATTTCTATATGTTATATTCTTCAAATTAGAATTTCTGAGTAATGAAATATCATATTGACAAAATTGATATATGCTGTCCAATTAACTTCTCTCCCAAAATTATGCAAATCTACATTGAGAATTTTAAGTATAAAAAGTTATTATTTTAAAACATTTATATTTTAAAGGATATGCTTGGTCTTGAAAAGCTAATAGTAATAACTATAGATAAATAGAGATTACATTTCACTTATTATATGTAGATCTTGAGATGGAGTTTTTGTTTAGAAAGTGTCCAGAAGTAAAAAAGAATTTTGTTTTCTGTAATTGTTTAACTTTTTAAAACTTGAAAAAATGTATCTGTTGTGTTGGATATGGTTACCCTTGGGAGAGATAGTCACTAGACGGGAGCTTGTAGGATGCTGTTAAAGTTGTTTCTTCATCTAGCTTCTGGTACCATGAATATGTTCATTTTGTGAAAATGTATGCAACTGTATTCACGACTTGTGAGTTTTTTCTCTATGTTACATACCAATAGTTAGCTTGATAAATAAAGTGAATTTTGAATAATGCTATCAAACTTGTCATAGAGAAAAAGGCAAAAATTATATTTCATGCAGATTTATAATATATAAAAAGCTGTTACATGTGCTTACTGTGGTAGAAGCAAGTGGGAGTTTTTAGGCAAAATGAAACAGTATAGCTACAGCAATAGATTTCTGCAGGGTACTGTGACTTCCTTTCTAAGAACTTAAAAAACTATGTATATAATGACACATCATCAGCACTCAAAGATGGCTTACACCTGGGCTAATTGAGAACACTGCACCCAGACTATGTCAAACATGCTTAGTCCCTCCCAATCTTTAATGCTAAGCAGAGCTGGGTCTAGGTGGTACTCAGATGAGATGCTTTAATTACAAGAATAAAGTAGCGGACTTCACAGTATTCCATCAAGCATGAGATGTCTACTTCTGTGGCAGGGGGTTTCTTCCATACTCAGAAGGGAGACAAAGGTAGCTATCCTCTCTTAAATTGAGTCCTAAATCATAGAAGTAAAGATGTGACTGATAAGACTGCAATTATAAAGATTAGGTTAATAAATGAAATGAATTAGGAAATCGAGCAGGACCATGTGTAGAGTGGTCTGTATCTCTCAGAATGTGGGTCTGTAGCCTCCTGGAAGAACTAGAAAAGTTTCTACATATTTGCTCTCATTGCCTAGTTTTCCAGGTCTTTGATAATTCAGCTTTAGTAACTAAGAGGCTACAACTCACAGATTTCATTTTAATTGTCTCTGTAAAGATGCTTTTGTCTCTTTCTCCCTCCAATCACCCATAAATTAAGGGACCAGTACAAGAAAAGAAGAGAAATATTAATGAGGCATACTTCTCAAAGGCTAAGCAATGAAAAATTTGCTATGTGCCTGTGCTGTACTCAGAAGCACATCATTTAATCCTCGAACTAAATAATTGAACATGTGAGTGAAGGGAGAATCAGAGTCTCTGTGACTTCACCAAAGTCACACAAACAAAAAATGAGAAACATTGCTAAGATTTTTGTTCCCAGTTTTGTCAAAAAAGAAAGCCACTCCTACTTTCATCACTTCACACCCCCAGCCACAGGACTTTCCATCACTGTGTGATACTGACTCATGTTCCCAGGAAAAGAAAATTAAACTAGAACTCATCTAAAACTGCCAAAAGGAGGGCAACGAATCATCCACTTAGCTAAAAGGTACATAAGCCTTTTAATCAAAAAGAAAGATATGTTTATGACAGAATATCAGTACTCACAAAATATGTGCCTGTCATTATCTGATTCAGAAATTCATTTGAACGTGAGTTGCTATGTTGATGTGCAGGCAGCAGCAGACCTCTGATTAAATATATCTTGCATAAGATCAACTTCTTTGTTTTTTATAATGATTTGTTTTAGAAGGCACATATTTGAGCTTTACTCCTGTGTATTTTTGGAATAGAAATGAGTTCCTTTCTGCAAATCAGAATGAACAAAGCTTTATCAATACCTCAACTCTAGGAAGTCACTCCCAAGTCACAGAAAAGCTGCAAAAAAGCATTAGGTACCCAAGTCAAGCCTGAGTTCCCACCTCCGGCAAAGCTGTCACTGAAAGATCCTGAATGATTTAGCCTGCAGAATTTAGGTCAGTGATGCTATTCTGTAACTTTCTCCTATGGTTAGACTTACACAGTAGTTAAAAAGGGGCTGTTTTTTTTTTTTTTTTTCACTTAGACTTAAAAAGGCTAAGTATATGGTAAGAAATCAGGATCTGAGAAGAGAGTAATGCAAAATCATTTCCTTTAGGAAACATGCAGAGATTAATTAAATTAGTGTGGTTAAATGATATTCTCTCTGAATGAACATAAATGAACATTAATTACATAATCATACAAATAAGTGTATAAATGCAAAATGGGATAGTTTTTATGAAAGGAAGTTAAACAACTCCATGGCAGTGTGTGTGTGTGTGTGTGTGTGTGTGTGTGTGTTAGTGGGTGTGTTTTGAGGAGGTAGTTTAGGAAAGACTTTTCTGAGGAAATTCTTAAACTAAAAGTTCCTCAATTAGTGAAGTTGAGGAAGGACAGTGTTATTACAAACAACCTCAATTATTGGTGGTTGAACTTACATAAAATCATTATGGAAAATCCTGGTAGAGTAGCATTATTCCTGGGCATAGGTCCTCCAAACAGCAGCTGGGGTACCCAGGATCCTTTTATCTAATGGTTCTGCTACCTTCAATATGTAACATCCATGAAAAGGAAAGAAAGAGTGTGGAAATGGCACACACAGTCTAAGTTGCCTCAGCCCAGAGTGACACATAACTACTACTCACATTCTGTTGGAAAGAACTAATTACATGATTTCGCCCTAAGCATGGAGAGATAGGGAAATGGGTTTAGCTATGTACCCAGGAAATAGAAAACTGATTCAATGAGCACCTTTCCAATTCTGTGCCACATATCTGAAGGGTGAATGGGAGTTAATTCATTAATTGGTTGTTTGGGAAAGAGGAGGTGGAGGAAGCATTCCAAATACAAGACATAGCATATGCAAAGGTCCAAATGCATTAGGGAATAGACAATGTTTAAAGAAAAAATGGTAGTTATTGTGACTGAAACACAAAGGGTGTGAGTGGTAAGAGATAAGGCTAGAGAGGGAGGTAGTGTCCAGTTAATTCAAGGCCTCTGTGATGTGATTTATAATAAGGAATATATATTTAGTCTCAGTCCCTCTTTCTGGCACAGATCTCCTAATACCCTTGGGATTTCCTAAAGGATGAGAGCTATAAAGGTGTCTTTTGTTATGTTAATTAGGTGACTTTGGGAAAGTTCCTAAGGATAAGGGCAGGTTGCCAGAGGAGTCAACCATGTGATTAGAGGTTAGAACTTTTCAGTCCCAACCCCTGATTTCTGGGAAAGGCAGAGGGGCTAGAGGTTGAATCAATACATAGTGGCCGATGATTTCATCAATCGTGCCTGTGTAATGAAGCCTCCATAAAACCCCAAAAGGACAAGGTTCAGAGAGTTTCTGGATTAAACATTTAGAGATTCTCGAGGATAATGGGTACCTGGAGAGAGCATGGAACTCTGTGCCCTTTTCCCATATCTTGCTCTAAACATCTTCTCTGTCTGACTGCTGTTGAGTTATATCCTTTTATAATAAATCAGTAATGTAGTGAGTAAATGAGTTTTCTGAGTTCTTTCAGCCACTCTAGCAATTAATCAAACCTAAGGAAGGGGTTGTGGAAACCTCTGATTTATAGCCAGTCAGTCAGAAGTACAGGTAACAACCTGAACTTGCAACTGACATCTGAAGGTCAATGAGGGGATCATGAGAACCTCCAATCTGTAGCTGGTTGATCAGAAGCACAACCTTGGCTTATGTTTGGCATCTGAATGGGGGTGTAGTTTTGTAGGACTGAACTTTTAACCTGTGGAATCTGAAGGTACTCTGGGTAGATGGTGTCAGAATTGAGTTGAATTGTAGGACACATGGCTGATGTCCATAGAATTGCTTGCTGGTGTGGAAACCCCACACACACATTTGAGTTGGGTGCAGAACTTTTAGTTTCATGGGCCATTGAAAGGATTTTTTACATTATTTTAACTAACTACAGTGGAAAGTCACTGAAAGTTTCTAAGTGAGGGAATGACAGATGCATTGACAGACTTGTGTTCATTATTCTGGTTACATTATAGAAACTGATTGGAAGAGTATAATATTTAAAATGGGAAATCCGACAAAGAGGTTATTGTTTTGGGCCAGGTGAGAGAGGACTATAGCTTGAACTAGGGTAGTGGCAGTACAGTTGGACAAGGTGGTATAGATTCAATAGAAATTGACAACTGGTCACTAAGAAATGGTTATCATCTCAAAGAAGAAGTTTCACTTCCCAAGTAGAGGAGCCTGCATTGGGATAAATAAAGATCATGGTCCTAGGCAATCAAATTAAATTTCCAGGACTAACTTAGCCTCCCTAGTAGAAAAGTTAAGGTAAGGCAGAGAAACCAAAACAGAAGCCCATAGAATGGACCAACTTGATGAAAACAAGGAATAGGGCTGGAAAAACAATGAGGTCACATGAAGATTCAAGGGACATATCCAGCTCACATCATATCTAAATTTTTGGTGTGAAGACCTAATTGCAACTATTTCTAGATATTTGGATAGAGGCTGTCAGTAAACAATTTATGAGTACTTCCAGGGTAGGAACCTTGTCTTTTTCATGCTTTTGTTTTCAAATGCTACTACATTTCCTAACATAATATCCACTCATTATGTGTTTATTAAATGATATAGTCCATATTCCTATGCTTATTCAATAAAGAACTATGCAAGAAGGACATTGGAGAATTAATATGTGACTCAAATCATATTTAAGTGTGTCTTAACCATATTACCTTCGGTAAGCTATGGTAAGGCTAGACTCAGATCAAGAGAAAAAAGATGGAAAGAGTTCATAATTTTGTTACTCACCCCTCCTTACAGAGAAACAGTACCGGATGCAGGCTACTCAGGGGAAGCAACAGGACGGACACTAGGCAGAGGAAGAAAGTGAAACTGTGGGCAAAGCCCTTTATTGTGCTTTCCACCAGCAAGAACAGGCAAGACAAGGTAAGTGGGCTTACAATCAGCTAGCTGTGTTTGAAAGTGTGCTATTACTGTTAGGACATGTGGGTGTGGGGTTATCTAAAGTCTCCAGATGTTTTTGGTTGGGTCAAGAACAGCTAGTGACCATCCTGTAGATGCTAAAGTATCAATTTCAGAAACAGCATGAAATACAAAATGATGATAACTCCCAGAGTCATATATTCAACACTGAGTATTTTACTTAGCTTCAGATTCACATACACACTTCTTGCATATATTATAGGCATTGAAAAAATTAAAATCTCCAAAAATATCTCTTGAATCTTACCTACTTACCTATTCTATCTTATTTTATTCCATCTCAGTGTGTAGTATTCTCATACAACTCTTGCTTAAGCCTAAAACCTAAGTATCATCGTTGATTTCTCTCTTTTGATCACCCACCATGGTGAATCTTTTAGCAAGTGGCATAAGTTCTACCTCAAACTATATCTCGACCCCACCCACTCCTTTCTATTCACAAGTTCTTCGCAGCTGTCAAGGTAACACTCTAGCTCATATCCCCAGTCTAAGTCACAGTCCTCCTTTGCTTCAGATTACATCTGAAATTAAATTCAAACTCCTTAATATGGCATATAAAGCCCTACAGATTCTGGTCCTTGCCTAGTTCTCCTGCTGCGTCTTCCTTGATAGTTCAGGATGTGCCAGCCTCTCTGGTATTTTTTTCTGAGTTTTAAACATTTTAATTTCTCTCCCCTTCCCTGGTTTTTGTATTTCCTGTGCTCTCTGACTACAATGCTTTTATTTTCTGATGCATCCTATGGCTTGATATTTCCACTGTTTGATCATAACTCATATGTAACTTCCCCACAGAAACTTCTTATAACTAACCTATCAATGGTAAGCCCAACTCCTACACCCATCATCAAGCCAGTTCCTTTCTGGTTTAGTTTGAGTGCCCCCTAAGGAGAGCCTGAGACAATGATTTGCATGCAGGTAGTTTATTGGGGTTATATACTTTTTAAAAACAGGGCAAGGGAACAAAAATGGAAGATAGGGGAGAAAAAAAAGCGAATAAAATGTATTTTATTGACCTGAGAGCATCTGGGGCATATAGAACTCACTTCCTCTGGACCCCCCTGAGAAATAATGTAGAACAGACTTATAATTTTCTCTCAAAGGAAAGGAGTCTTTGACATTTGTCACACATTCCCATCCACCAATGCTTGAGGTTTGTCCTTTGGGTGTTAATTACCCTGATTTTCTTGGCTCCTGTTAAGAGATGCCCCAGGTTTTAAAGAAAACCCTGAGAAGAAAAGCAGAGAAACAAAGAGGGCACATGACGTTGCCATCATATATGAGAACTGTACATCAAACTTAAAGCTGAATTCAGAGGTAAACAGACAGAATACAACACAATGCACCAAAAGTGTTGGCCACACTATTAAAACTAGGTTATACATTTTTTTTTTGTTGTTGTAAGTCCAGTAGGAAGTCTGGAAAATTTAGAAGAGACAAGTAATATCATCTGATTTCTCAAAAGTAATTGGACCTCAAGGTCTTTGAACTAGATTAATCATATTTTTAGTTCATAACATAATCTTGTCATGATTTCCTCCATGGCCCACTTTCATTTATTTATTTATTATTGATTTATACTAATATTATAAATAATCATAGAACTATTATCTAAAAGAGGAGCTAAGACTTTGATATAATCATAGAATCCATGACTAATTCATCTCCCATGCTGTCAACCCCAAACACTTAGGCAACCACCACCATGAACCAAGTGTTTTTCACGCTTCACTTTTTTTTAAATACTTTTTTTCATTTCTATGTCTTCCTAAAAAGTAGATAGATAGATAGATAGGTAAATAGATGGATAGATAGATAGATAGATAAATAGATAGATAGAAATTATCTCATGGTGTATGAAATATATAGGAACTTACATCTTAACTTTAATATTGCATTGTTGAAAGTCATCCATGTCACTGTAAATCACTTGTTGTGATAGTTATGTTCTGTTGTGTGATTATGATATTCATTCTCCTCTTGAGGGTTATTTGGTTGTTTACAGAGTTTTAGCTGTGCATGGTTCTGAAACAAACATCTTTGTATTCATATCTCCTGTTAAATATGTGTCAGAATTCCTCCTGAGAATATATATAAGTGGAAATGCTGAGTCACAGCAAATGCAACTGTTCACTTTTGAGAGGTAATTCCAAACTGTTTCTCAGTGTAGTTGCACCAATTTACACTGCTATCAGTAACATTTAAGAAGTCCTATAGATCCACATCTTCTCTAGCTCTTGTTATCTTTATATGCATCAAAATTAATTATAAAAGTTTCATTAATGATTTTCATCTTATTTCAGAACTTCTTTTATCCAAAGTTGTAAAGTTTTTACACCTACATTTCCTAAGTTACTTTTTTTAAATACATGAGATATTTAAATCCTTTGTGCTTCTAAGTTTGTCTTTAGAAATAAATTCAGTTTACTTGTAATAACTGAGGGGATGAGATCTAATTTTACCTTTTTTCTACATTGATAACCATTTTTTTTCTGGTTTAATTTATTGACTAATAACTTCCTTTCTACACTGCTCTACCATGTCACCTCTGTCTTATATAAAACTGTATGACATGTTAGTCTGAGTCTAAACTTCCTAGACTTTCCTTCAGTTACTTTTTATATCCCTCCACCTATCTTCAGAAATGTCCTAAGTAGTTTTGACTTTTTTCTCCATATAAATTTTAGAATCATCTAGTCAAGTTCCATTAAAAAAAACCAATTGAGATTTTGATTAGCCTCAACCTATAAATCAGTTTAGGAAAAGCTGACATCTTTTTGCTGTTAAGTCTTCCATTCAATGAACATGGTATATTTCTTCATTTTTTTAGGTCTCTTTCTTATCTCTCAATAAAAGTTTTCCTGTTTTTGTGTAGAAATCTTGAAGACCATTTGTTACATTTATTACTATGTACTTGATATTCAAATAATATGTTGATATATGTTTCTATTATATATACATTTAATTATTGATCGGTATTAACATATTTTTCCTTTTGTTCTATATATCTTTATGACAATGATAAATTTTATTCATGTATTTGATCACTTTTACTTCATATGCCTTTTCATATATCTTGAATTGTTCATTCCTCTTCTTTAAGAACTTTATTCCAAAATGTTTTCAATGTAGGTCTTTGTCCAGCAAAACTCCTGAGATCTTATACTTAAAATATTTTATTACACCCTCATATTTTAAGTTTTAACTTCCTTACATTCAATAATTTGTGTGGGTGGGGAGACTATTCCATAGCACTCTGAGCTACCTGATTTTACTCTTGGGGACTTTTGGACAAGAGGCCTGAGCCAGCAGGTGTGGAGGTATGGAGGCATTTCTTTTCTTTCTTTTTAAAAAAAAATTTATTGGAGTATAGTTGATTTACAGTGTTGTGTTAGTTTCAGGTGTACAGCAAAGTGAATCAGTCATACATATACATATATCCACTCTTTTTTAGATTCTTCTTCCATATAGGCCATTACAGAGTATTGAGTGGAGTTCCCTGTGTTATACAGTAGGTCCTTATTCGTTATCTATTTTATATATAGTAGTGTGTATATGTCTTTATTATAAGGGAAGATGGTGAGGGGAGATGGAGGTGGTAAAAGCAAAAGCAGAATTCTGACATTTGCCCTCCCTTAGCCTAGCCAGTGTGCTCTCTGCTCCAGGACAAAGGTATTGCCTCTCTCTCCACCAACTCACCCCACCACAGACACACACCAGTTACAATAGCATCTCTCCTCACAAATATTGTTGAAAAATATACCAGTTTTTCCCATTTTCTCTGTGTAATTCTTCTAGAGTTGATTTGGACTTAGCATCTTGATGGTAACTGGGATAAAATGATCTGACTGATATTTTTTAATGTTTACTATATCTCTTACATGGAGAATTTATTGTAGCCTGGAACCTGGGAGAAGATGGCAGCTGGAACTAGGACGGTTGAAGTGGAGACAGAGAGAAGTGGGTGTAATGCAGTTTGGAAGTTATTTTATTAATCCAGGCAAAGTAATGATGAAAACCACTAAACACTATAACGTCTTAAGGAATGCTAGTTAGAGTGTTTTTTCAATAGGATGACAAGGAAGGCACTGCTGAAGAAGTGATATTTGAGGTGAGGTCCTGTAGTTCAAAAAATATTATCCATGCAGTGACCTGGAAGGAAGCAAATTCCAAGAAAAGGAAATAGTGAATGCAAATAATCCAGAGGTAGAAAGAGCTTAAAGTTATCTTTAATAGGTTGGTTATCATGAAGTTGTATAAAAGGTAGTTTCAGGATATATTTGGAAAATAGCACCAACATAACTAACTGATGGAACTAAACTGAGGAAAGGGCAAAAGGAAGAATCATAGATGACTCTAGATTTTTGTTTTAAGTAAAACTTACTGATATGAAATTTTCATTTTCATTTATTTATTTACTCATTTTTTGAGAAAAAATGAAAATTCTTCAAGAACAAGGTCCTTGATGTGAGTTTTCACTATTATACCCTCAACACCCAACATACTTGAAACACAGAGCTTAATCAGATTTGTTGAATGAATGAATGAATGAATGATGCAACCACTCCTTGGAAGTCTTCCCAGATAACACAAATCAGATTATATCTGGCCTCAGAGCATACTTTCTATTTAATTAGATAACATCATATTTGCTAAATGATATTGGCATTATGTGTGTCTCTCATTAGACTGTAAATTTATTGATGATAAGGTCAATCTTAGTCGTCAATCTTAGTCACCCTTACTTCCATAGCACTTGTTTATTTATTCATTTATTTCATAAATATTTCTTGGGCACCTTATGTGCCAAGCCATTCTCATGTCAAAAAGATTGACAGTAAAGTCTAATTATAACCCCATTTTCTGATGGGGGAAGACAGAAAAATAAGGAAAAAGTTATAAGAGCTACAATAAGGATATGTGTCTTATCCATGTTACTTAGAGCACGCTTCTTACAAGCTTGTCAAATTGCTTAAACTCTAAAGAACTGGGAAGTGATCAACAGGCAGAAGCTATGAAGGATATTTAATGAAGCTTTCTCCAATATTTATACGGCTTATCAATTGACCAGTTAAAGACAAAGGGAGGTGAGAGAGCCAAGGACTAGAAGAAAGATTTTCTAAGAACTCAGGATGAAATAAAAGATAAAAAAACTTAGCCAAAATGCATAATAGAATGTGATCCTTTCAGAGGACTCATCAATGGTCAAAGTATAAAGAGGTTAAGAATACAACCTGGCTTTAAAGCAGAGCCTTGGTTATTAAAATTAGCTAAAGGAGTAAGTCAAACAATAAAGTCTAGACAGAAGACAAGGTTGGATTCCCTGAACCTGAGAAAGATAACTCTAGAAGACAGGGAAAATAAATACATAGAATATAAAGGCAGATAGAAAAAAAATATATGGGAATCTAGTAGACAACATAAATCTGTTATTTTGAGAATTCTTGTAGGGACTCAAGTGAAGGATAAATGTGGTTTCTGTGACTTTTCTGAGGATGGCATCTTAAACATATCACCAAAGGACAAAGACAAAGCATGCAAAGCATGGTTAATTTACAAAAAACAAGGCAGCTGAGTAAATGCCCAGTCTGTCACAGATATTTGCAGAACTCTGATTACTAACATCTTGTTTACTCAGAAATCCTACCACCAAAATTCAATGAGCATTATAACCACTATACACTGGGAAAAGTTTAGTCAGTTTGTAAACAATTATTTGTCAGTTCAGTATTTTCCAGAATGTCTGTTTATTATTAGCAATTATTTCTGTATCCTCTGCCCACTTCAAAAAATGTATCATGGTTTTATATTAAATATAATTTACAACACAAATAATTAAAAAGGAAAATGAAAAAGTAAACAATTTCAGAAGAGAAAAAAGATTAGATCAGAAATTTTAGACCAAGGGAATCTATTGAAAACTAGAGTTGGCTAAAATGGGAAGGCTAAGTAGGGGCTAAAATGCACCAAAGAAAAATGAAAAAGTCAAAATTAAGCTTGAAAATTTCTTTGCTTCTAGATGACCAGAACCTGATTTTTTGGAAGATCAAACTAAAATATTTATTTTTCTCTTCCTTAGCCTCTCATTTCATTGACCATCTTAACTCAAAATTTGTTTTGCCTTTCTTTACAGCCACCTACTCACATCAATAGTTATATAAAGTCCAAAAGCTCCTTTTCCCACATCCTTTCTTCAGTCATTCTTAGCACTTCCACTCACTCTGGAAGGAATGGAAGTACTTCCATTCCTTCCCCAATAAGATTCCACAATCCATTTTATAATCATTCCTTGAGGAAATAAGATGCTTATTCTATCCACACATGTTCAACTAGCATATCCGTGTGTGTGTGCATGTATGTTTGCCTAGGAATATAGAATTTGGGACACATATACTAATGTTGTCACTATGACCTTTGCATATAAACTGGCCATGCAGCTCCTTATCTGAGCTTTACTATTAATTCCTAGGCACCTTTCATAGTTGACTTTAATTGCTCCTTTGAATTAATCATTCTAATTATCTCTTTTTTAAATTTTTTTAGAAATAGATGTCCTTAGATCGCTTAGACATTCCCCCTCTTTTCCTTTTAGCAGACAAATAATTTATAAAATTGGCAATTTGACCAAATTTCACCAGACTAACAACAGGGAGAGACGGTAGGGGAATGAATGAAAAAAGTATTTAAAATTGAGGAAGTAAGTAGGAAAATGCACAGAAGGCTGAGATCTATGGCACACTGAGAAAATTATTGGTACAGTTATATAAATGGCCACATCAACTTCTTTATGTAGAGAGCCACAGTCTCTGGTTCTATTGAGAGTCTAGTATTAAGTCACAAAGATTCTTCTTATCTAATAGAATGGACATTAGAACTAACTGATCAGTATTATTATAAATAAACTTCAACTTTACTCAATACCAGGAGACCAATTAATATATTTGCCAACCAAACAACGCATCTTATTAAATGACAAAAGTGTCTGCCTGATATACTCCCTTAATAAATCTTTAATGATTTAAAGAAAAGAGAATCGAGAAAATAGAAACAAGAAAGGAATGATTTGGAGAACAAAAGGAGTCATAAGAATTGTTATTGTAAACTCCTTAACTTTTATTCACCTTCCATGCTATTTAGGTCTTTTCAGATCAAATAATAAATTGGCCAAATCAAAGTTCTGTTTAACTAATTTCTTCCCCAGTGGTTTTAATTTCAGGTAAAAAGCAAACATTTAATTGTTTGTTATATTGAATCATTGAGGTCTCAGTGAGTAAGCAAAGCTAATGCAGACATAGAAAAACATCATCTCAGGAGCTGTGAATAGTCTGGCCCTTTGCCATCTCTCAGTATGTGAGTTTGAAATCTACAAACCAGAGATTAACTCATGGATCAATTATATTTTAAGTATTCTCTGTTAGTGGTACTCAAGAAAGGCCATAACTCCTTCAGTAATTACTTAAATATCATTTGCCAGAAAAATAAACCAACTCACTTATTTCATAAAAACACTTTTGTTAAAGAGGAAACAGTAAAATACAAGCTGTTCATCTTCCTGATTAAATGATGATATATTCTTGTATTTTCTTCTCCAACGTGCATGCTTGGTAACACTTGGCAATGTCTCTGTCACTGAGACATTTCTACCAGTTCTCTTCTTTATTTCAGCAATCCCTTCTCCTAATCTATGTCATAGCGACAACCCTCCTGTAGCATGTATCCCCCAGGTATCTGATCTTCTAGCTGACTCTTTGGCATAAGGCTACCTCCAACCACTATATCTTTTCATTGATCATTTGTTTAAACCACATGTTCGGATTTTTATTTGGGTGTCATTCTTTTAAAAATAAATCCTTATGTTTTCGATTTCAACTGTGAAAATTCATAATAAAAATAAATTGGAACAGCAGAAAAGGAAAAGAGTTAACCTTCTCTACTGCTCTTCTTCTCAATATATCTAACACAGAAAGATATTGATGGTCTTTAAATAAATGTTCCTGAAGTTCAGAATCAACAGCAACAACAAGAAAACTTCACGTTTTTAAAACCCTTTGATAATGAGTATACTTAAATGATATATTTTTAAAAGAGTGAAGTTTTTCTTGATATGAATAAACACAATCTTAGTAAGTTGATTCAAGTTATTTTAGAGTTAGATTGGACTTTTTTTTTTAGATGGAATATAGAAGTGCACATACAGAATACACTAGAATGCATTTAAACTGTGAATCACTTATATTAAGGCAACAAATCCTAACATTGTCTCCTGGCCTGAAGAAATGCATAATCTTCTCTCTTCTTTCTGTATATGTTGCTAGAGACACATTTTGTTGAACCAGCTTAGTGTTTTGTTTTGTAAATTACAAACAATTCTTTACCAAGAGATCTTGCATAAAAATCTGGATTTAAAATACCTTTCGAATATCAAAAAATTTGATTGAATTGGTTCTGCATTCTTATGTGGCAATAATTACAGGCTCTGGGGGCAGCTATTCCCTTCAGAAAGACCAAGTACTGTCCAACTTTCAACCTGCCTGCATACCTGACACATTCTTGACTTGCCACCATAGGCATTTGCATTGTGACACTATAATAAACCTTTTAGTCCACATAGGGATATCTACTGCTTTCCTTTCTCTCTCAAGGTTGTCAGTGAGATGGCTTTGGGGAAAATCTGCCTGCCTTAGAACTGGCATGTGCAGATTAGGGAAAACTTCTCGATAGATCCCTGGGATAGAGTCATATAGCCTCCCTCCCTTTCTCTCTTTCTCTCTCTCCATACATATCACAGGATTTGCCTTTAATTGTCTTTGGGATCAGAAATAGGTACACACTCAGGGGAAAACAAGTCAAGGCACAGTCTCCAATCTGGTTCAATGTAATTCATACTAAGTTTGGAGAAAAATCTTCATTACAGGGAGTATACTTTTTTCTGGTCTTGATCTCTCTCTCTCTTTCTCTTTCTCTGTATATATATATATGTTCCAGGATGGTATACGGATGTTTGCAGAATAAGATTCAGTTTCTATGTCCAAGCCACATAACATCATTCCAATGCAATTTCAAGCTAGTCAATTTATTAGATATATGCATGTATAATTATATGTGTGACTTATGGTGATAATTAAGAATTGTTCATTATTAATATCCACCCCTTCATCACAATTATAAATCCTTAGAGTTGAGAATATTGAGGAAGAGACCTTGTTCTACCACATTTTCAGAAAAGACTGTAAATTGGTATACAAATACCTTAGTGCTAAATCGAATAGAACAGCATTTTCACCTGAGACAGTGAATAAGTGACCAAGATTTATACCTAAACAAAAAATGAAGGATACAAAATTCCCAGGGCAGAAAATTTGAGAGAGTGATGGTAGGAAAAACTTAATTTCAAAAGGGAAAAAGAACTGTCATATTGTGTGCTAGAAACTTTACATAGGTAATTTCATTTAATCAGCACACCATATCTAAAAAGAAAATATGCTCATCATTGAAAAGATGCACAGAAAGATAAAGTGATTAATTTCATGGTCACAGAGCCAGGAAGTAAAAAAATGGAATGCAAACATATAATTACCTGACTCTTATCTGGGTTTTTTTTCCATTATACTATTGTATGATGCAATAATTAGGTGGCATTATCAAGAAAGAGTTTTCCTATGAAATGAGTGATCTTACGAATTGCTACAGGTGAATGACTCCCTTTGTTTACCCAATTTTTCTCTAATTTATGTGACAATGGGCATTATTCTTAGTATTAAAATTTTTCTGAATCAGCTTGAGTAAATGCTCATATACTCAAATATCTTTCAATTTACAGATGAGGAAGTTGGTCCGTTTCTGTTTACCTGGCATTCAAAAAAGAAGACTGGTATACTATCTCTTTGGAGTAGAACAGAAATGGTAATTTAAGTTCTCAGGTTTGCTTTGAAAAAGTACTTTCCATTAAATTGTCATCTTCAAAATGATGAATACATTTTATATCATGATTAGAAACTGTACGAGGAAGACCAGACTAGATATACTTAGAATTAAAGATTGTCCAGAAAATTTTTTTTACAAAGATTCAAAACTATTTTCTGTAACAATATATAAATATTGGAACAATTTATTTTTGCTTGCTTCATATTAGAACAATTTATTTTTGTTTGTTTCATATTAGAACTCTTGGGCTTCCCTGGTGGCACAGGGGTTGAGAGTCCGCCTGCTGATGCAGGGGACACGGGTTCGTGCCCTGGTCCGGGAAGATCCCACATGCCGCGGAGCAGCTGGGCCCGTGAGCCATGGCCGCTGAGCCTGCGCGTCTGGAGGCTGTGCTCCGCAACGGGAGAGGCCACAACAGTGAGAGGCCCATGTACCGCAAAAAAAAAAAAAAATTAGAACTCTTACCCAAAGGAGTAAGACCACCCCTTAGGAGGAAGTTATTTGAAATTCAAGAGCTTTTGTCTAGGTAGGAAAAAATATGTAATTTTGCTGGTGGTTAAAGATTGTCGATTGAAAAATTTATTATTGACTTAAGTTGTAGGTGTAATTCACTAGAATAAAACAAAACGCTTTTAAGTCAGGGAGAAAAATATATAATAATGGAATAAATGTATATGTACGGAAAGGAGAGATGGGGAGGATTACTGAGCGATCTATGGATATTGACTCCAGGTTCTGAAGAATAAAGGAAAAGATAAATCTAATTCATCAATGTACCTTAGTTCTTTTTTTTTGTTTGTTTTTGATTATAGAATTTATCCATGCCCTCCTTTAACTTGTGTGGCTCAATTGTTCTCTAGTCTCATTCTTTAAATGTATCCTTCCCTCTCTGTCAGAGAAAATCACCAAGGGGAATGGGAAAATGTGGCATAGTATGTTCCAGTGTTGAATTAAAGAAAGTAGGCTTTGTAATGTCACCTCAAATTGGGAAGAGGGTAAAAATTATGCTATTATAGAGAGGATATGAATATCATAAGGCAGGCAAGAGGAAAGCAAATGGCCAGAGTTAAATTCCACACTGTTAAATCTGCCGAATTTTTTAAAAAATACAGCACAATCAAAAAGATAGAAAAGAATGCTGCCATCCAGGCCTCTTCTTCCTTTCCTCCATTGTTAACATATGGATTTTCTCTCTCTTTTCAAAGCAACAGTGAAAATATTTGGAGGAGAGAATGGCTATGCCATTAAAAAATTAACCAAAACTTGGAAATAGGGCAAAGACATTATGATGTCCCCTACTGATGTCATACTGGATCACTATCTAAAAAATCTACCCAAAGGTGCACTGTAGAAAAAGGTGACTTTATTTGATATACTAGTTACTATTTATTAAAGCCCAGATGCTGTAGCATAAGATGCTAACTTTTATAAGACTGAGAAACTACATATTGTTTACTTCTGTTAATCCCATACTCCTAATTTACCCCTCCTCTTTGGTAACTATAAGTTTGTTTTCTGTGCCTGTTTATCTGTTTCTGTTCTGTAAATAAATTCATTTGTATTATTTTTTAGATTCCACATATAAGTGATATCATATAATATTTGTCTTTCTCTGTCTGACTTATTTCTCTTAGTATGATATTCTCTAGGTCAATCCATGTTGCTGCAAATGACATTATTTCATTTTTTTATGGCTGAGTAATATTCTATTTTATATATATACCACATCTCCCTTATCCATTCATCTGTTGGGGCACTTAGGTTGCTTCCACATCTTGGCTATTGTAAATAGTGCTGCTATGAATATTGGGGTGCATATTTCTTTTCAAATTAGAGTTTTCATCTTTTCCAGATATATGCCCCAGAATGGACTGCTGGTAACATATGGTAACTCTATTTTAGTTTTTTAAGGAACCTTCATACTGTTTTGCATAATGGCTGCACCAATTTACATTTCCACGAACAGTATAGGAGGGTTTCCTTTTCTCTACACCCTCTCTAGCATTTATTATTTATAGACTTTTTGATGATAGCTATTCTGACTGGTGTAAGGTGATACCTCATTGTAGTTTTGATTTGCATTTATCTAGTAATTAGCAATGTTGAACATCTTTTCATGTCCCTGTTGGCCATCTGTAAGTCTTCTTTGGAGGAATGTCTATTTAGGTCTTCTGCCCATTTTTTGATTGGGTTGTTTGCTTTCTATATTGAGTTGTATGAGATGTTTGCATATTTTGGAAATTAACCCCTTGTCTGTCACATCTTTCACAAATATTTTCTCCCAATCCACAGGGATTGGATTGCATATAATTTTTATCTGATACAGATATAAATGATTTATATCTGGTATAAAGAGAACCCCCAATTTTTAAAAATTTCTTTGGAAAATATTGACAAGTCTTAGATCTAATGCTCTCACATTTTGCCCATTGGAAGTGTCTTCAGCTTTCTTCAGTTACTGTCTTCTTCTGGACACTAAAAGACTACAAAACTTTATTTAAGCCAAAGCACTTTGAATTTCTTTTTTTTCATTATTAAGAAGTCCAGTCTTCAACTTGTAAAATCGGGATGTATTTGCTCCTTACACATGCTGGACTCTGTGCAAGATGATAGGACAACGGAGATGAGCTGACTTTCAAATTTCATGGATTTCTCAATCAAATTAAAATGATCGACAAAGAGGTTCACAACTACAATATACGAAAGACTATGCAGCAGGCACAGAAAAGGCATATAAGTGAGCGTGGAAATCAAGGAAACATTTCCAAAAGTGGTGATATTTTACTTGTCTATTGAAGACAGAGTAAGGATTAGCCAAGCAATGAGAATTTCAGGCTGTGGAAAGAGTGTGAAGGAAAATATTGTACAAGAACTACTTATTTCTTCAGAGAACTGAAGGTGGAAAAAGATGTCCTGAAGACGTTTGAAGTAGCTGAGATCCGAAGGACAGTCCAGGACCAGTCCTAAAAGGCTTTATGTTATGGAAAAGAGTTTGAGCTATGAAGTTCATATAGGATATTATGCAAAACAGCATGCTGTCAATAGATCTTTATTTCAGAATGTTCACTCTGACTGCCCAGACACAAAAGTATTAGAGGGAAGCAAGATTAGAGGAAGGGAAACCAAATAGGAGATGACCATAGTAACTCAAGTTAAATAAAGAAGGCTGACCTGGAAGATTGTGGCCAGTTACTTTAGAGATATTTAAAATTAAAAACAACAGTTCTCACTGACAAATAGATAGAGGAATGAAGGGAGCTAGGATGTGATCCATAAGTGGCCAAATGTACCTTTGCAATCTAGAAAACACACAAAGTAGAGAATGCTTGGTATATTAATTTTCTATTGCTGTGTAACAAATTGGCACAATTTAGCTACTTAGCACAACACAAATGCGTTATCTCAGTTTCCGTGGGTCATAAGTCTGGCCTGCTTTAGCTGGGTCCCCTGTTCAGGATCTCAAAAGGCTGAAATTAAGGTACCTGCTAAATGTATCATCATCTTGAGGCTTGACTAGGAAAAAGAAATCCACTTACAAGCTTTCTTGCATTGATGGCAGAATTCATTTTCTGGTGGCCATATGACTGAGGTCTCCATTTTCTTGTTAGCTGTCAGCTGGAGGATGCTCTCAGCTCCTAGAGCAGTTTATTTCTCCAAAGCCAGCAGCATGGTGTTTGCTGCTGCTTTGAGTATCTCACTTCTTTTAATGTACTATTATCTCAGGCTTACCCAGAATAATCTCCTTTTAATTAACTCAACTGATTAGGGAACTTAATTATATCAGCAAAATCCCTTCTACCATACAAGTTAGCGTGATTACAGCATTGACATTTCATAATATGCACATGCTCCTCTCACCAAGAAGGGGAACCATGCAGGGTGTATCCATCAGAAGACAGCAGTCTTATAGGGTATCTTAGAATTCTGCCTATTACATTGAGGGAGGAGATTATGAATGGGAATCAGAGCCTTCCTTATCAGAAGATGTGATTGCCCAGGAAAGAAAAAAAATGAAGAAAGAAGCATAGACAAGATTCAACATGGAGATAGAAAAATTAGTGATTAGGCAGACAAACATAATTTAATTAATCCTAAAGTACTTACATCCAAGGGACACTCCTAAATTTTAAATCCCATACAGCTTTATTTTAAAAATGTAGGTAGCAAGGAAGATGTCTAGTAAAGAAATAAGTGATTTCCCATTTCAAATTGCATTTCCTCTATTCTTTTCACTGTTAAAGAAGCTCTTTGCTAACATCCCTATCATTGTTTCTTCATTCTGCTGGAGCTGCTCCAAGCTTCTCACTTTTAGCTGAAGTTGTGAGACCCTCAACTGTCATAACAGTACAACAAAAGCCTGAAGTCTGCTAAGTATAGAGAATTGTCTCACAGTTTCTACAATAATTCTCCTATTTATACAACCTAGAACCTCAACATCATTTTAAACAACAGTACTAAACTGTATCTGTGACCCTGCCTCAACTTCTTTTCTAAACATTTCCCCACTGTTATTTTTTATAATAATGTCTTTACTTCAATTAGCATTTCCATCACTGAAAACATTTATTGAAGCAGTGGCTCGTTGAAGTTATACTTCACAGAGATCAATTCAGAATGGGATTTTTGGACTAAATCGGATCTCAAAGAGGTCATATAGATCACCCTCCTGTATCCAAGCAACCCCCCAGAAGATAACCATCCTATTCCAGAAATCACTCCCCAAAAGGAAATTCTACATCTATTCCTTCAGTAACTTATTTATGTGTCTAATTACCCTTGCAGTTAGGGACTTCTTGTTCGAGTCTCTCTGGGCAAGTAGAACAGCTGGTAACCATACTCCTTATAATGGCTGTTCATAAATCTGAAAACTTTTCTTAAGTCATCTTCATTATCTCTCTTCCAGACCAACTGTATTCTATATTTAATAGTCAACTTCATACACCTTCAGCATTCAAGGACCAGGTGTTTGGCAAATTCATAAATGATGCCAAATCTCTTAACTTCCTGTACATTTAAAAGAAATACAAATTAAAGATGAATTAATATGGCATACAAACCAATTGTTTGTCTACGTAGCTGTCTTTCTAGCAGCTCAAGTACTCAAGGTCATACTCACAAGCCATGCAAAGAAAGCCATAACTATATGATTACTGTTCCCATCATCTGCTCATCCTGTCTGATAACTATATTCACTTCCTTTTTAGAGTCCTTCTTCTGCAAGTGACCTGAGTTGCAGACAAATATGGTCAATGTGACACTGGTACTAAGTAATCCTCTCCTAATCTTTTTAGTCCTCTGATTGAATAAGCAATCTATATGGTGAAATACAGTGCCTTTGTTCCAATATTATCTCAAGCTGGTCTTGAATACATACACATATTTAAGAATCACTATACTTTAATATAATTCTCTGTAAAATGTCAATTTCCATCATTTTTATTCTCTCTATTTCTGTCAATATTGCAACATTTTCCCACACAATAGCCATTATAGCCTGTTATGCTTACTCTCCATAGAAGCAGTTAAATTGACAGCCACATCTGAATCTGAACTTCTTAAATACTCTTTTTTGGCTTGGTGTGAACACTCTCCAATGTTTTTTTGTTTGTTTGTTTGTTTTTTCTTTCTACTAATTCTGAACTAATTCACTGAGCAAGACAGTGAACTACTAAAATTCAGTCTGGCATAGATCTTCTTATTTATATAATCAGAGACTGGCTATCCTCATCAATATTGAGACAGGGAACCAAGCTTACTGAAAATAATAATTCTGTGTTTTGGTACAGGCATTGAACTCAGGATTCAGGATACAGGCATTGAGTTCAGGATTCTAAGTTTCAAATCCTTCTTTGAAAATAGAAAGTTGCATATTTTGAAAAAGTCCGTTCATATAGGAGAACTATTATTTTAGTTGTCCTTTTCTCTTTTTTTGCATTAATTTGCATATCACCAAATACTAGTGTTTGTAAAGTGAATATATATGTATAAATTTAAAGTAAATATATATGTAGTTAATTTTACTTTCTATTTAATTGTACTCTCCTCTGAATTGTCTATTAAAATCTTAGTCCATTTTCTTGAGTAGTTGCTCATTTTACTAATTTGTTAGAGCCTTATGTGTCATCTATGTTGCAAATATATTTTCCAAACTCTTTCAGTATCTATCGATTTTCTTCATGGTATCTTTTGCCATACACACTTTTAATTTTGTACTATCTTATATAAGCACATTTTATTACAGATTTTGAATATCTTATTTTGTCAAGATGGTCACTTATGTTATTGGGTGGGGCATGTAATCGCTTAGATGTTTTTCTAACATAGTCATTATGTACATGTATAATCTACTTTAAATTTAGATTTATATCTGGAGTAAAATAAGGATATAATTTTATGTTTACAGTGGATAATCATTTCTTAAATGAGCCATCATTTTCCCATTGAGTTGAATTATCTCAATCATATACTAAATATTCAAATATATCAGATTTATTTCCAGAGTCTCTATTATGTTGAATTTTTTTTTTTTTGTATTTTGTTGTTGTCACTGTTGTTGCTCACTGATTCTCATGCTAATATACTATTAATTTTACTATAGTACATTTATAAAATTTTCTGTATTAGGCAAAATAAATCCCCTCCCATTTTTCCTAACCCATTTCTCCTATCTGCTTTTTATAATTTTCTTTTTTGGGCATTTATTCTTCTACATGAATTTTAAAATGATTTTATCCATTTCAAAGACAATGTATCTCCCTCAGAAAATCTGCTCTTTACTAATTAGCAGATAACTAAATTCATATATTAATTTTTGAGGGAATTGATATTTAATATTCCCATTCTGAAACATAAGGCATTGTGTTTCAATAAAATGACTTCATTTATTTCCTATATCTTTCTCATTTCATTTATTCTTAAATGTATATAGTCTTCATTACTATTATGAATAGATTTTTTCCATGTTCTTTTTCTTGCTTTTTACTTAACTGAAAAATACCTTTGAGTTTTATATATTCTTGGGCTCAGTCATATTGGAAATTCCTTTATTAGTTCAAATAGCTTTAAACTAGACTCTCTTGGATTTCCTAGGTATAAAATACACTAATAAAAACAGATCACTTTACTCTCTTTTGTTTTTTTCTTTTTTAAAATGGTGATAATGATAATATATATTTTATAAGTTCTCTATGAGGAATAAATGAATTAAAATACATAAAATATTTTGAACACTACCCAGAATACTAGTCCTTAAAAAAATTTAGTTATTTGTAGTAATACTAGGCATTCCTGTCTAGGTCTTAATTTTGGTTAAAATGACAAGTGTGTATCCATATACAAGGAGATTCCTAGTGCTATTTATATTTCTCCTTCCTGGCCAGATGCAAAAAGCCTGAACCCTTTGCTTTTAAGCTTGTTCTGAATGTCAGTGTCCAAAAAAAAAAAAGGAAAAAGGAAAGCAGTTGTCCAGAGTCAACAAGTTACCATTTCAAATCACAATTTAATATCCATAAAATTTTGGGAAACTTATGTAAGCTCCAAATGTGAAGCTTTTATTTGATATATACAAAATGGGGCTAATTGCACTTCCTAATCTTGGACTTATGAGGATTAAATGAGATAATGATCACAAAGTGCTAAGTACTATTCCTTATAGAAAGCAGATGTTCACTGCATGTTTTTTTTTTTTTTTTTTTTTTTGCGGTACGCGGGCCTCTCACTGTTGTGGCCTCTCCCGCTGCGGAGCACAGGCTCCGGACGCGCAGGCTCAGAGGCCATGGCTCACGGGCCTAGCCGCTCCGCGGCATGTGGGATCTTCCCGGACCGGGGCATGAACCCATGTCCCCTGCATCGGCAGGCGGACTCTCAACCACTGCGCCACCAGGGAAGCCCTACTGCATGTTAATACATCCTTTCTCCCTCTTTTTCACATTTCCACCATCTCAGGAAAGTCTTTTATACATGACCTTCAAATAGAAATACTGTATTGTCTTTTATTACCAGCACATAACTATCACTATTAGCCTTCATCTCACTGATTAAAAAAACCAACAGGGCGATCTTCAAGATGGTTGAAGAGTAAGATGTGGAGATCACCTTCCTCTCTACAAATACATGAAAAATACATCTATATGTGGAACAACTCCTACAGAACACCTACTGAACATTGGCAGAAAACCTCAGATTTCCCAAAAAGCAAGAAAATCCCCACCTACGTGAGTAGGGCAAAAGAAAAAAGAAAAAACAGAGACAAAAGAATAGGGATGGGACCTGCACCTCTTGGAGGGAACTGTGAAGGAGGAAAAGTGTCCACACACCAGGAAGCTCCTTCACTAGTGGAGACAGTGGGTGGGCAGGGGGGAAGCTTTGGAGCCACAGAGGAGAGTGCAGCAACAGGGGTGCAGAGGGAAAAGTGGAAAGATTCCTGCACAGAGGATCAGTGCCGACCAGCATGCACCAGCCCAAGAGGTTGTCTGCTCACCGGCCAGGGCGGGTGGGGGCTGGGAGCTGAGGCTCGGGCTTAGGACGTCAGATCCCAGGGAGAGGACTGGGGTTGGCTGCGTGAACACAGCTTGAAGGGGGCTAGTGCACCACAGCTAGCTGGGAGGGAGTCCGGGAAAAGTCTGGAACTGCCAAAGACGCAAGAGACCATTGTTTTGGGTTGCGCGAGGAGAGGGGATTCCTTCCCCGTGTGCTCACAGAAGACACAGTACTGCCTAAGTGAGCTCCAGAGACGGGTGTGAGCCAAGGCTATCAGCACAGACCCCAGAGATGGGCATGAAACAGTAACACTGCTGTCACGGCCACCAAGAAGCCTGTGTGCAAACATACGTCACTATCCACAGCCCCCACCCCCAGGAGCCTGTGCAGCCCACCACTGCCAAGGTCCTGCAATCCAGGGACAACTCCCCAGGGAGAACACACACACACAGTGTGCCTTAGGCTGTTGCAATGTCTCACTGGCCTCTGCTGCTGTAGGCTCACCTCGCATTCCAGTTATGACTACCATAACCCTCCCTCTACCCAGCCTGAGTGAGCAAGAGAACCCTAATCAGGCCCTGCTTTAACGTCCTCCTGTCTGGGTGGGGAACAGACCCCTGAGGGCAACCTATATGAGAGGTGGGGACAAAACCAAAGCTGAACCCCAGGAGCTATGTGAACAAAGAAGAGAAGGAAATTTCTCCATGCAGCCTCAGGAACAGCAGATCAAATCCCTACTATCAACTTGATGTACCCTACATCTGTTAGCCTGAGTGAGCAAGAGAACCCTAATCAGGCCCTGCTTTAACGTCCTCCTGTCTGGGTGGGGAACAGACCCCTGAGGGCAACCTATATGAGAGGTGGGGACAAAACCAAAGCTGAACCCCAGGAGCTATGTGAACAAAGAAGAGAAGGAAATTTCTCCATGCAGCCTCAGGAACAGCAGATCAAATCCCTACTATCAACTTGATGTACCCTGCATCTGTGGAATACCTGAATAGACAACAAATGTTCCCAAAATTGAGGCCGTGGACTTTGGGAAAAACTGTAGACTTTGGGTTTGCAGTCTGTGACTGATTTCTTTCTGATTTTTATGTTTGTCTTTGTTTAGTTTTAGTGCTTGTTATCATTGGTAGATTTGTTTATTGGCTTGGTTGCTCTTTGCTTTTTTATTTATTTATTTTTATTTATTATTATTCAGTTTCTTTCTTTCTTATTTTTCTCCTTTTCTTCTGAGCCATGTGGCTGACAGGGTCTTGGTGCTCTGGTCAGGTGTCAGGCCTGAGCCTCCTAGGTGGGAGAGCTGAGTTGAGGACATTGGAGGACCAGAGACCTCCTGGTCCCACGTAATGTCAATTGGCGAGAGTGCTCCCAGAGATCTCTGTCTCAACACTAAAAGCCAGCTCCACCAAACAGTCAGCAAGCTCCAGTGACGGATGCCTCATGCCAAACAACTAGCAAGACAGGAACACAACCCCAGCCATTACCAGACAGGCTGCCTAAAATCATAATAAGTTCACAGACACCACAAACACACAAATGGACATGGACTTGCCCACCAGAAAACAAAGTCCAGTCTAATCCACCAGAACACAGGCACCAGTGCCCTCCACCAGGAAGCCTACACAAGCCACTGAGCCAACCTCACCCACTGGGGCAGACACCAAAAACAATGGGACTACGAATCTGCAGCCTGTGAGAAGGAGACCCCAAACACAGTAAGTTAAACAATATGAGAAGACAGAGAAATATGCAGCAGATGAAGGAACAAAGTAAAAACACACCAGACCAAACAAATGAAGAGGAAATAGGCAGTCTACCTGAAAAAGAATTCAGAGTAATGATAGTAAAGATGACCCAAAATCTTGCATATAGAATGGACAAAACACAAGAAACGTTTAACAAGGACAAAGAACTAAAGAGTAACCAAACAATAATGAACAATACAATAAATGAAATTAAAATTCTCTAGAAGGAATCAATAGCAGAATAACTGAGGCAGAAGAACAGATAAGTGACCTGATAAAAGAGTGGAAATGACTACCAGAGAGCAGAATAAAGAAAAAAGAATGAAAAGAATTGAGGACAATCTCAAAGACTTCTGGGAAAACATTAAACCCACCAACATTTGAAATATAAAGTTCCAAGAAGAAGAGAAAAAGAAAGGCTCTGAGAAAATATTTGAAGAGAGTATAGTTGAAAACCTCCCTAACATGGGAAAGAAAATAGTCAATCAGATCCAGGAAGTGCAGAGAATTCCATACAGGATAATCCAAGGAGAAACACACCAAGAAAAATATTAAAAGTAGCAAGGGAAAAGCAACAAATAACATACAAGGGAATCCCCATAAGGTTAACACCTGATATTTCAGCAGACAATCTGCAAGCCAGAAGGGAGTGGCTGGACATATTTAAAGTGATGGAAAGGAAAAACCTACAACCAAGATTATTCTAACCAGCAAGGATCTCATTCAGATTCAGTGAAGAAATTAAAATTTTTAGAGACAAGCAGAAGTTAAGAGAATTCAGCACCACCAAACAAACCTTACAACAAATGCTAAAGAAATTTCCCTAGGCAAGAAACACAGAGAAGGAAAAGACCTACAAAAACAAACCCAAAACAATTAAGAAAAGGGTATTAGGAACATACATATTAATAATTACCTTAAATGTATATGGATTAAATGATCCAACCAAAAACATAGACTGGCTGAATGGACACAAAAACAAGTCCCATATATGTGTTGTCTAAAAGAGACCGACTTCAGACCTAGGGACACATACAGACTGAAAGTGAGGGGGTGGAAAAAGATATTGCATGTAAATAGAAGTCAAAAGAAAGCTGAAGTAGCAATTCTCATGTCAGAAAAAATAGACTTTAAAAGAAAGACTACTACAAGAGACAAAGAAGGACACTACATAATGATCAAGGGATCAATCCAAGAAGAGGAAATAAAAATTGTAGAGATTTATGCACCCAACATAAGAGCACGTTAATATATAAGACAAATGCTAACAGCCATAAAAGGGGAAATAGACAATAATAATAATAGTAGGGGACTTTAACATGCCACTTTCACCAACGGACAGATCATCCAAAATGAAAATTAATAAGGAAACACAAGCTTTAAAAGACAAATTAAACAAGATGGACTTAATTGATATTTATAGGACATTCCATCAAAAACAGCAGAATACACTTTCTTCTCAAGTGCTCATGGAACATTTTCCAGGATAGATCATATCTTGGTTCATAAATCAAACCTTGGTAAATTTAAGAAAATTGAAATCATCTTTCAATGATGATTGGAAAAAGTATCATTTCCGACCACAGTGCTATGAAACTAGATATCAATTACAGGAAAAAAACTGTAAAACATACAAACACATGGAGGCTAAACAATACACTACTAAATAACAAAGAGAAATGAAAAAGAAAATCAAAACATACCTAGAAACAAATGCAACAAAAACACGACAACACAAACTTATGGGATGCAATAAAAGCAGTTCTAAGATGCAAGTTTATAACAATACAATCCTACCTCAAGAAACAAGAAAAATCAAAATAAACAACCTAAACTTACACCTAAAGCAATTAGAGAAAGAACAAAAAACCTCAAAGTTAGCAGAAGGAAAGAAATCATAAAGATGAGATCAGAAATAAGTGAAAAAGAAATGAAGAAAACACTAGCAAAATTAATAAAACTAAAACTGGTGCTTTGAGAAGATAAACAAAATTGATAAGCCATTAGTCAGACTCATCAAGAAAAAAAGGGAGAAGACTCAAATCAACAGAATTAGAAATGAAAAAGAGAAGTAAAAACTGACACTACAGAAATACAAAGGATCATGAGAGATTACTACAAGCAATTTTATGCCAATAAAATGGACAACCTGGAAGAAATGGAAAAATTCCTTGAAAAGCACAAACTTCCAAGACAGAACCAGGAAGAAATAGAAAATATGAACAGACCAACCACAAGCACTGAATTTGAAACTGCGATTAAAACTTTTCCAAAAAACAAAAGCCCAGGACCAGATGGCTTCACAGGTGAATTCTATCAAACAATTAGAGAAGAGGTAATGCCTATCCTTCTCAAACTCTTCCAAAACGTAGCAGAGGGAGGAACACTCCCAAACTCATTCTTCAAGGCCGTCATCACCCTGATACCAAACCAGACAAAGATGTCAAAAAAAAAGAAAGCTACAGGCCAATATCACTGATGAACATATATGAAAGACTCCTCAACAAAATACAAGCAACCAGAAAGCAACAGCACATTAAAAGTATCATACACCATAATCAAGAGGAGTTTATCCAAGGAATGCAAGGATTCTTTAACATACTCAACTCGAACAGTGTGATGAACCAAATTAACAAATTAAAGGATAAAAAAATATATGATCACCTCAATAGATGCAGAAAAATCGTTTGACAAAATTCAACACCCATTTATTAAAAAAAAATAAAACTGCAAATAGTGGGAATAGAGGGAACCTACCTCAGCATAATAAAGGCCATATATGACAAACCCACAGCCAACATTGTTCTCAGTGGTGAAAGACTGAAACCATTTCCTCTAAGATATAGAAGAAGACAAGGTTGCCCACTCTAACCACTACTTTTCAAGAAAGTTTTGGAAGTTTTAGCCATGACAATCAGAGAAGAAAAAGAAATGAAAGGAATCCAAATCAGAAAAGAAGAAGTAAAACTGTCACTGTTTGCAGATGACATGATACTATACAGAGAATCCTAAAGATGCTACCAGAAAACTACTAGAGCCAGTCAATGAATTTGGTAAACTAGCAGGATACAAAATTAATGCACAGAAATCTCTTGCATTCCTATACATTAATGACAAAAATTCTGAGTGTAAAAAAAAAAAAAAAAAAGACAACCTGCAGAATGGAAGAAAATATTTGCAAATGAAGCAATTGACAAAGGATTAATCTCCTAAATACACAAGCATCTCATGCAGCTCAATATCAAAAAATCAAGCAACCCAATCCAAAAATGGGTGGAAGACCTAAACAGATATTTTTCCAAAGAAGATATACAGATTGCCAACAAACACATGAAAGGATTCTCAACATCACTAATCATTAGAGAAATGGAAATCCAAACCACAATGAGGTATCACCTCACACCAGTCAGAATGGCCATCATCAAAAAATTTACAAACAATAAATGCTGGAGAGGGTGTAGAGAAAATGGAACCCTCTTGCACTGTTGGTGGGAATGTAAATTGATACAGCCACTTTGGAGAACAGTATGGATGTTCCTTAAAAAACTAAAAATAGAACTACCATATGATCCAGCAATACCACTACTGGTCATATACCCTGAGAAAACTATAATTCAAAAAGAGACATGTACCACAATGTTCATTGCAGCACTATTTACAATAGCCAGGTCATGGAAGCAACCTTAATGTCCATCAGTAGATGAATGGATAATGAAGATGTGGCACATATATATGATGGAATATTAGCCATAAAAAGAAACGAAATTGAGTTATTTGAAGTGAGGTGGATGGACCCAGAGTCTGTCATACAGAGTGAAGTAAGTCGTAAGTCAGGAAGAGAAAAACAAATACAATATGCTAACACATACATATGGAATGTAAAAAAAGAAAAAAAAAAGTTCTCATGAACCTAGAAGCAGGATAGGAATAAAGACACAGCTATGGAAAATGGACTTGAGGACACGGGGAGAGGGAAGGGTAAGCTGGGATGAAGAGAGAGTAGCATTGACATATATACACTACCAAACGTAAAACAGATAGCTAGTGGGAAGCAGCCACATAGCAAAGGTTGATCAGTTCAGTGCTCTGTGACCACATAGAGAGGTGAGATAGGGAGGGTCAGAGAGAGGCGTTAGAGGGAGGGGGTATGGGGATATATGTATACATATAGCTGATTCACTTTGTTATACAGCAGAAACTAACACAACTTTGTAAAGCAATTATACTCCAATAAAGATGTTAAAAAAAAGACCCTTGTGTTTTATTATCTAAACGTATTCGTATATATAGTCCCGAAAATAGACAAATTGATCCATTATGCTCTACGACTCCGTGCTTAACAAATGTCAGGCCACAGAAATATAAACGAGGCTTTGGCAGATCATTTAGAATGAAAAATGTCCATTCAAAATATATTAGAATCCAGCATTGATGGTGGTAATAGAACGATTCTTTAGTAATTGTTTAGTAATAGAACAATCCCAGTACTTAATAATTCAATTTTCCAAAATTCAGTTTGCACATTTAGTATGAGTGCTTACATAATTTATTATTTAAAAATAATGTATATACAGGAAAAATTGTTCATTTATCACAAGTGCAAAGGCAACTCAAAACCAGAGTGCCACAGTTAGCATTTTTATATAAGCATCTCTATCCCATACAGTGAGAGTAGGATTATAATCACTATATTATCATGTATCTGGGAACACCTATAAACTGCAAACTAATGAGGTAAGCAATTTTGGTTAATTAGAATCAATAGTATCATCCTTTAATTAAACAATATTGATTGCATTATACAGAGGGAAGCCTTTTGAAATAATATGCTCTTATGCAATATGTCTTTTCCTTGCAAAAGTATGTCAGGGGGCAAGTTTACTTTGACATGGGCTAAACCCTCTGCACCCTTGCCAATATAATGGCACTTTATATTTATGAAGTCAGAACTGGAGAGATTTCCAAATACTAATTATATGACTTTTGATACTCCAATATGTGTGGTTGAAGTTTCATTTGACCTGACACAGAAGCCTCTTTATGGAAAGAGAAAGACATCATTGGCTAGTCATGAAAAGTTTATTTTATTCTGGTTATAACTAAAAAATATGATGATAGCAATCAACTATTACTAATTTAATATCTTAACATAATTTGTCTTCAATTACTTAAAAATGTTAAGGAAAATTATTTCCACCTGAATGTCCCGCTATATTGTAAGCTCTGCAAGAGTGGAACTGAGTCTATCTTGTTCACTTTCTCTGAGCATATGCTTGATACAAAGTAGACATGCCACAAGTATTGATATTACTGAGTTACCAAGTCATTTTCTTCAATGCTCCATCTGACGTATGTGGACAGCTATAGGAGCCAAGAACTGTGAGTCCAACTGAAATGTTTAATGTCATGTTGCCCATGCTCATGCTTTGCTTGACTGCATGGAATTCTAAAGGATCACTTCTATCATTAAAGACCTACTCCATCATCACCATCAATCTACCAGTCTACTTTTTCACCATTCTTACTTTCAGGAGATCTTTTCTTATATGTAGTCTAAATATCTTACAGTATGGTTTTAAGTCTATTTTCTTTTGTTCTGTCAGCAGTAGAAATGGAGAAAGCTGGGTATTAAGCCTATATCTATTTGAAGAATATTAATATAAAAGGACCCTAGACAGAGGAAGAAGTTACTGAAATGCCTTAATATGTTACATTTCTATGAAGTAAATGAGAAATTACAAGTGCATAAAAAGAGCAAAATAAATATAAGAATATTTTAAGAGCACACATTCTCTTCAGTTGGTGAAATGTTTCCAGATTCTTTATCATTTTCCCACAGGCTTTATGTTGCAATTGTTTGAAATGAGTTTTCAATAAATGCAATTCAATTGATTGGAATTGAATGCCAGTTTAATTGGCTCTGGGTTATACACAGTGAAAATATCCAAAAAAACAAAAGAGAGTAGCAAAGTCTACCCAGGGATGGGGATTTCAGCGTCAAAGAGACCAAGACTTAAGTCCCAACAAGATTTCCTACCTGCAAACCATATAACTTTGGGCAAAATATTTGAATGCACAAAGGCTCATATATTTCATTTATAAAAAGAGGATGACAGTGTAAGCCTTATTGGTCTGTTGTAAGGATTAATTAGAATATTATACTAAAAGTGCTTAGCTGGAAGCCTGGTGTGTTGTAAATATTATCTACCTTTTCTGTGTGTGGTACGCGGTCCTCTTACTGTTGTGGCCTCTCCCGTTGCGGAGCACAGGCTCCGGACGCGCAGGCTCAGCGGCCATGGCTCACGGGCCCGGCCGCTCTGCGACATGTGGGATCTTCCCGGCCTGGGGCACGAACCAGTGTCCCTGCATCGGCAGGTGGACTCTCAACCACTGCACCACCAGGGATGCCCTTAGCTACCTTTTATTAGCCATGCTGCTTCTCCTCAAAGAGCTTATTTGAGGGCAGACCCCTGATCTACTGCTTCTAAGATCATTGGTGTTTCTATTGTATCTCTCTGTTATGCAGTCACTCATTCCATTCCATTCTATTCCATAAACCTACTACATCAGCAATTCTCCTGGACTATAGCTTATCATATATTAGAAGGAAACATATGTGGATGCAATTTATGCAACTGTAAGCTAAAGTGAGTGGTTCATTACTAAAGTAAGTAACATACAGCAGGGCATCTGGCTGGTCGAGACCTGGAGTTCTGGTATTATAGGTATGTGGATCGTTAATGGATGCAGCATAAGCAAAACAGCCTAGCTAAGGGATTTGGACCCTCAGCTGGCTTCAAAGAGCAAGGGGTACAGGTGGAAATAGCGTGAAATTTCCTTTACCCTTAAATTTGACAAATGAGGCAACAATGTTTATAAATAGTCCCTTAACACTGAGGTAATTGGGTAAGAAAGCATGACAGGGTATGGAAAATAGCTCCTTTCAATTTATTACTAAGGCACCCTGTTAAGGTCTTTTCTGAAATTGGGCCTATAGGTCAAGTTATTTAATTTGAGCTACTGAACCACGTTACCAAATTCCAAGATCTAATAGCCAAAATAATCGCATCTGCTACTTAGGATGAGGTAGATTGTCTGGTTGCTTTCCTGATCTAGGCTACTGAATATATTGTTTAGTATCATCAGGAGCTGAGCAGAGAAATTCAATGATGCCAGAGGCATAGTTCATATTACCATGCCACAAACCATACAAGGGATGCAGCAGGCCTTGACAGGGTATTTGCAGCAGAAATCAGGGCTCCTTTGAGATAACTCATGTGAAATTGTGAATCAAAGAGAGACAGACTTGCCTTTTTATGGGGAAGAAGGAAAGACAAAGGAAAATCACCCTCCACTGCAATTCCAAGTTTATTTATGAAAACATGTTTTTCTTGCCCCAAAAGGAGAATCATATCTAACATTGCAATATTCAAAAGCCAAGTCACACCTCAGTCCAAGAAGCTGAGATTTCAGGATCCTAGATTTTATTTCTGAGCTCTTCCAACTAGGTTAATTCTATTTCTGCTCTCAAGTGTCTATACTAATAATTGTTCTAGTGAGTCAAACTTTATGGTTGCAAAACAGGAAATTAAAATCTTAATGACAAAAGTATTTTGATTTAAATTGATATGTGCTGATATATGGTTTGAAAATATATTCTTCAGGAAGTTTTTAATAATTTGCAGCATCTGATTTTTATTGGGACCCCTAGGACACACAAATCTCATAGAAAGTTTGAGCTCATGTAACATTGAGTTCACCTAACAAATAGCAAACTCCACTTTTCCTGCAACCCGTAAAAGAAAACCAGTATAAGCCTTCACAGACAGTAGCCTTCCCTACAGCCACTGGTAGTCCTGGCTTCAGATCTATCCATGGAAAGCTCTCACCATTACAGAGAACACAGCAGGAATAAAACATTTGTGTATAAAACTTTCATACCCTTTTCAACACTGATAGATTTATACCATGCCAAAAGAGAAAAATCTTTGAACTTTTGTTATTATAGAAGAAACCAAGGGAGTTGCTGGAAAATATTCAAAGTTAAATTGTTTTATGAATTATCAAGTATCACAAATCTCCATACAAAACAGATCTTTATAAAAATCAATGAGCAACCTAAGAACAATTAAAAGAAAATGTTATTGATGATGTTCCACGTTGCATCTGGTTGAAGACCTGATAACCTGGAGATCAGGTTTTTGCTTTCATTTTCAGGGAAAGTGAGATATTATTCAAGAAATGCTTCTTAGGCTTCCCTGGTGGCGCAGCGGTTGAGAGTCCGCCTGCCGATGCAGGGGACACGGGTTCGTGCCCCGGTCCGGGAAGATCCCGCATGCCGCGGAGTGGCTGGGCCTGTGGGCCGTGGTCGCTGAGCCTGCGCGTCTGGAGTCTGTGCTCTACAACAGAAGAGGCCACAGCAGTGAGAGACCCGCATACTGCAAAAAAAAAAAAAAGAAAAAAGAAATAAATAAAAGAAAGAAGTGCTTCTTGACTACTGCTCTATGAAAGGCATCATTCAATGTCTGTGGGGATATGGAGGAGGCCTTCTAAGTATGAACTACAGCAAATAAAATTGAGGCTGTTACAAATTGGAGGTCAATTTATTTAGAAAATGTTTCTTTAATTGTGCTCATTCAGTATATTAACATATGTGACCATCAGGTATATATCAAAGGTAATATTTTAGCAAGGTGAGTTGATAGAGGCCCTGGGAATGTTTCCATTTCATGGAACCAGGGACCTGCAAACAAATGCCTCCTTTTATTGGTAATTTCTTCATCAACTGTTACCAAAAATATCTTAATATGTTATATTCCTTTGCAAGTAAATGGAAAATCATGGGTATATAAATAGGACAAAACATTGTGAAAATATTTTAAGAGCAGGCTTTCTCTTCAGTAGGCTAAATTATCCCAAATCCATTATAATTTTCTCATAGGCTTCATTTTGCAATTGTGAGAAATGTATCTTCAGTAAATGCAATTCAATTGATAGTACCTGCATGCCAACTTTGAATTATTTCCAGATATATACTGTGAGGAAATCCAAGGAAGTAGAAAAAAAGCAGCAAGGTCTAACGGTTATGGGCATAGGGGATTAGTTCCCCGTTTAGATCATGTCCATTGCATCTTTAATAACCAAGTTGGTGAATCTTCGTTAAGGTGCAGTTGTTAGAATGTAGGCACAAGCCCTATATTTTAATTTTTAGGAAATGATAGGGTCTTAGGAATACACTTTAGAAAGATTAATCGCTCATATGAGCATGGGGAAGAGGGGAAGTCCATAATTGCTGACTGTTCCTCAAAAGAGTTATGACTATATTAAAAATTTTTTTCTATGGTCCCTGGGATATTTTGAAGTTATCAGGCATGCACTTTGGTTTTTATTATGCTAGAAACCCTGAAAAGAACTTCTATCTTTGACTTGAATGAACAAGGTGGCAGATCACACCACCAGGACCAAGGCAAACCCCTTCACCATGCACCTCACTTTACCAGAAACAATAACATCTACAACCCAAACTCTGGCTGGGTTAGAGGCCCATCTTCCTTCCCATCTAGACAGGACAGAGATATTTTAGTTTTACTTTTATGTACTCATGTGAGTAGAGAAGGGGACATTTCCTTCTAGATCTAGTTCTAGAGCACCAGGCAATCACTTTGTTACTTGAGTTAAATGGTCATCTGAAAATTAATAGTAAACTGGATAGAAAATGAAAACAAATTAATGATTTCATAATCATTTTCATGTTTCATGACTGTCACATGAAAAAAATTACCCTAAGTGTGCTTTTGTAAATGAGGTACATTGTTTTTTCTAACTCACTGAAACATCTGCAGTGTCTTCATGGATCAAGGAAACAATGAAATAAGTACATCATATTTATGATTACATTATAGGTATTCCATTCAGAGAATAGGAAATATATGTATGCATGCATATGTGGAGTTATATGAAGCATAACTATGCAATTATAACATTTTTTATCTGGGAATAAAATACACCATTTGCTTACTGGTAATCTTCTCTGATCTTTAATTCCTTTTCCTTTATAATTCACTAGAGGATTCTTGGAAAAATGTTATTTACCTCCCTGATTTCAAACCACCTAGTCTCACATTGCAAATTGATCTTACTAGGAGCTTGTTTTAATGCCATTGACCATTTTTGAACATCAAGAAATATTAGCAATAACATATGCTAAAAGCAATATGCAGACCATGCAGTTTTTAATGTTTTGTGAATTGTATGATAATATTAAGAACACATGTGAAAGAAGCTGGATGTTTAATGAGGGTATCTCACTCGTTATATTTGTCAAGATTATACTAAAATGTTCACATTGTTGTGTATTTTGTATTTCAAACTGCACTGTATTTCATGTTTCAAACTACACTGTAAGGCTCTGCAAGGCTGGAATGACTTCTGGATTTATGTTAAAGCCCCCATCACCTATATGTGTGTCACATATAGAGGGTGCTCTAAAATAGTTGTCTGATAAGTGATGTTTATAATACTTTTGAGGGTTTTGAAGTTAGTTTTAAATGATAAGAACCTAGATGTTAACCTAATTAATATCAAGGTAAATACTGTGAAGACAGATATGAACACTACACATAATGTATTCATTTAAGTTGTGAGTCAACTCCAAAGTCTACTATTCTAAGCAAATAAGAACATTAACAGCTCTATTAATTGCCTAGGTACCCTTATTTTCATTAAGAGCACATGCATTGATTAAATCTGCTGGTGGCTAACAGCAAATTAAAATGTTTGGATTTCTACAAGTTTATCTGGATTTCATTTGGCACAAACCCAACCATGTAGCCTATTCATTTTTTTTCCTTTTTCTTTTTGTCTGGAACATATAGCTGAAGCACATGGTCCTTCCTAATAAATGTATATTCAGAATCATGCTTAAATGATTAACTATCTTTTCTTGGAACAAAAAACTGGAATTCAGTATTCATAGATGAGATACGATTAGATGTACAATTATTGAGAGTCTATGATGGGCAAATCACTGTTACCAGAATTGCGAAGATTAAACAGTGAGTGAGAAAGACATGATTCCCAGTCTCTTGGAGTTTATCATCTAATAAATTAACCTCACACACACACACAGATACGCAAGGTACACTCAGAGATACACAAGGTGATACATGTTATTTGATCATGAGTAAAACTTAAGGATTGGCCATTGTTGTAAGAGTGAGAAGGGGGAACTCATCAGTTTATATTTGACATCCAGTTGGTGAACTTTTCAGTGGTTTTATAGAACTGTTTAAAATGTGCTATTTACTGTAAAATGAAATCCCAGTTACTCTTTCCTTCATTTTTGTCTTCTCTTGCTCTAGCTCTCACTGTTGCTTTTTCTTTTTCAAACTCAAGTGTCATTCACACAACAGGAAATTAAGAAGAGACTCCTTGAGTATGAATATTAATACAGAAAGGCAGTACCACCAGTTAAGATGCCTCAGGGGAAACCGATTAAAGACTTGAGTAAAACAATAGAGAGGCATGTGATATGGAAGTATTTTGTCTAACTCTTCACTTTCTGTTACTTCCTTTGTTTCTGAGTTGTCTTTTACTGAGTGTCCTGTTTTACTTCTCATTATGCTAACTTGGAGGAATTTTTTTGTGCAAGTTAAGCAACAGCTTTCCTGAAATGTGTGCAACTTTTGTTAAATGTTTTCAGAATACTTCTAAATTTCAGAAAATGTGTAGACTTTACTGTTTTAAGGAGTTTACTAAATGAATTGACATGCATTCAGTTTCCTAATTATTTTCATGGAAGTATTGCTTGTAAATTAGATGATTTTCCTTGCCTTCATTTTGTGATCAGTCTCTTGAAAACAAAAGGTTTTGTTTTGTTTTACCAATACTCTGTATCTTCCAGTAAATACATTTCTCTGCCTCACTTTCCACTATCATAAGAAGTAATTGTGGAATTTTTAAAATTAGAGAAACTATAGAGATCATCCAATCCCAAAATTTACAGTGTTTGTACCAGCCAAAACAACTTTCATTATTTTCGTTTATGGAAGTCACTTCTGAAAAAACCCTGCCTACCAGTGGATTAAGTGGATTAATAATTTCATATTTTCATTAAAGACATCTGAAATAAGTAAATATATGTAAACTAATATCATACCACACAGGAATAAATAAATTAAATGTTTTGACGTTAGCCTGTGTAACATCAAAAGTGTGGATATAGGGGCTTCCCTGGTGGCGTAGTGGTTGAGAGTCCGCCTGCCGATGCAGGGGACAAGGGTTTGTGCCCCGGTCCGGGAAGATCCCACGTGCCCGTGAGCCATGGCTGCTGAGGCTGCGCGTCCGGAGCCTGTGCTCCGCAGCGGGAGGGCCCGCAGCGGTGGGAGGCCTGCGTACCACAAAAAAAAATGTGTTGATATAATTTTTATTAGGTTTTTCCAAAACATTGCTAGTATTTCATATTCCTTCATTAATTCTTCCAAAGGGAAATCTTGGTACATAGGAAACTTCAGCTGTGGAAATTCTGATCCAGCTAGCTAGCTCATCTCTCTGTAAATTAGGAGTTAAATATAATCTAGCAACTCAAATAAATGGCACACTGTGGAGAATTCTCTTGCAAGGCAAATTATTGTTATATTTTAAGATTTCTTAAGTATATAATACATTCAGAAAATTACACAAAACATAAATACATAAGTAAGTGAACTGATACAGAATGAATAGCTTTGTAACCACTAACTACTAAGAAACAGTACTCCATTTCCAATACTTCATTTGTGTCCCTTCCAATCACTCCCCCATCAAGAAGCAAAAGACATGTATATCATTAATGTTAGTAGATAATGCAAAACTCATTTCCCAAATCATTGTTCCCATTTAAACTCCCACAAACAGAATATGACAGTTATCTTTGCATCAAATTTTTTTTCATACCTGGTATTGTGGGTCTTTTCAATTTTAGTATAGGCTGAAAGCTCATTATGATTTAATTTTTATTTCTCTCATTACAATTAACGTTTGTAATTTTTAATATGTTCAATGGACCTTTTTTATGAAGTTCCACGACTAAATATACACCCTATAAAAATGTGTTTATCTATGCAAAAAGAGATATATACAAGAAAGTTAATAGGGATATTAATAGTCCAATACTGGAAATTACCCAAACATCCATCAATATTAGAATGGTAATTATGGAGAATTCATACAACAAAACATTATAGAGAAATGAGATGAAGATAATTTAGCAAAAGAAGACAATCTCTTGCTTATTTTTGTGTTGAGTTAGCCCTTTCCCTTATTGATTTATATCTGTTTTTATGTATTCTGAATGTGAGCCCTTTGTCAGTTTATGTGTTGTAAATATCTTTTCCCACTGTCTGGCTTTCCTTTGCACTTATTAATGACAACTTTCTTTTGTTTGTTTTGGGTACGCGGGCCTCTCACTGTTGTGGCCTCTCCCGTTGCGGAGCACAGGCTCCGGACGCGCAGGCTCAGCGGCCATGGCTCAGGGGCCCAGCCGCTCCGCGGCATGTGGGATCTTCCCGGACCGGGGCAGGAACCCGTGTCCCCTGCATCGGCAGGTGGACTCTTAACCACTGCGCCACCAGGGAAGCCCCTAATGACAACTTTTGATGGACATAAACTCCGAATTTTAATGTAGTTCAATTGATCATTCTCTACTTTGTGGCTATGGCATCTTGAGTCTAATTTGAAAATATTTCCCCTATTCCTAGCTCTCCTATGTTGTCTCAAAGCTTTATTATTTTGTCCCATTCTGCCAATCTGTTTTCCTTAGCTTCCTAAAGCAAAGTTACTGACAGCTCCCATTTTCAAGATCAAGGCCATCATCCTGCTACTCTAATGCCAAGAAATACAAGAAGTACATAAAAAGCCTCTGCCTTACGGTTCAAATGATCTTGAAATTGTCACCTGCCAAGGCCAGAAACAAAGGCATCACTAAAAATCTTTCTCTCACATTGCACCCTATTCCTTGGCAGCAGCATTGAACTGATGCCATTTCTTCTTATACCTTTTCACATGCAATTTCTCTACTTAGAATTCTTTATTCTCTGTTATCCAACTGGAAATTCTGATAATTCTTAATGTTAACTCCCTCCATTTCCCCAATTGAAAGGTCAGATTCTACCCTAAATTAATAGATCTCTGTTCAGTTGGTACTAAATATTATAACGGCATATATTGTATTTTACAGCCAGAGTGGTATTTTAAAATCATGTCAAATCATGTTCCTCCGCTCGAAACCTCTCAATGATTTCCCATCACAATTAAGGTAAAATCTAAAATTCTTTGCACAGTTTACAATGCTCTTCATGATCTGGTCCATGACTGCTTCGCCAGCTTAAACTTTTGCTACTCTCCCCCTTTGTTATCCCCACTCTAGCTATACGGGGCTGCTTTCTGTTCTTGAAATACGTCAAACACACTTTCACTTCCTGGTTGCTGAACATGGACTTTCTTCTGTCTGTAATGCTTCCCCAATCCAACCTGACCCCATTTACTTAATTATAAATCATTATGAAGTTAATTCCTTCTTGAGTCTTTCCCATGTGCATTCTGGCCTCTTCCTCCCAAGACTATAATAGATCCCTCTATTACACCTTCTCACAGTACCCTGCTCTTCCATTTTTTATTGCACTCTTTACTTTTGTCATTAGTTACTAAATATCTGAGGTCTCTGATTCTCTGAGCCTCATAAAGTGTGATAGCAATATTATTATTAATAAGGTAATGCCATGATTATAATGAAATAGTGCATATTAAAAACAATCTGTAATCTGCAAAAATGTTCAATGAATGCTATGAGAATATTCTGTACTGCTAACTGCATCAAGTTCTCAGGCATATCTTATGCTTTCATTTTATCCCTTTCAGTACTTAACATAGTAGCTATTCAGTAAGAAATTGTTAATGAACTGGCTGATTTTCCAAATGGAAATATTAAAACAGTTAGTTTCTAGAAAGTCTCAGAGTGGAATAAACATCCACCATTCTATTCCATACTACCCATTAAAAGAAAGCAAGAAAGAAAAGAGGGAAGAAGAAGGAATGAAGGGAGGGAGGGAGGGAGGAAGAAACACGACAACCACAGACTGCTAGCCTTCTTACTTGTTGCAGATGTCATAAGAGCCAGGCAAAAACAGAAAATAGCTTTCTGAATGAGTATGTTCTCCATCTTCTAGATCACAACCATTAAAACAGATGGGCTGTGACCCATTTATAATCAAGAAATTAATTATTTGAGTGAATCATTAGAGATACCTTGGTTCTCATGCAGACTAGGAAGTAGAGTCTCCAGGCCAGAACTTACATAGGCAGAAATGTGGCTCATTTATCACTCTTGAAAGCAGACTCCGTCACCAAGCTACTATCTTCCCCTTAAGTTTTATCTAAATACGAATCATAATAAACAACATTCTTACTGCAATATGACACTCACAGAGCCATTTCTTGAACATGATCTCTGAACACTACAATAACCAAGGAGGAGGTTAGGTGTTATTATCTCCATCTTACAGAGATACATAATCAAAAAGTTTTCTAAGTAGCCAAGAACACATAGTAAGTGGCAAGACAATCTTAACTGACTTCAAATCTACTCTTTGCTGCACAAAACCTCTATCATAATTTTGGATTCCTACGGCTTTATCTATCCAGTGACTTGTCTCTAATATTACTTAATTATTTCTACAAGAGCATGAACACTAGTCCCCCTAATAACAAAAGCTTAGAATTTACTACCAAATCTCAGAAAATAAGTTCAAAAGATAAATATTGTCCAAGGAGCAGAAGAAAGCAAAGATTGGTAATAATATAGATAATGCTTATTGAGTACCTGATTATTGTTCTACATAACTGAGATGTACTAACTCCCGGAGTCTTCTCAACCCTGTTATAGGTATTATTACAAGCCCACTTTGTGGATGAAGAAACTCAGGCACAAAGAGTGAATAATTTCACCTGTCACACATAAATAAGTGACGGATCCAGAATACAAACCCAGGCCAAAACAAAGTACTGACCCCTCATCCAGGAGGCTCTACCACAAACCAAGTAGAACTCTGATCTGGCTCCAGACACTGCCAGCACAGTCATATGAAGGATTAGTTTTCAAGAACCTTAATAAGTTGCCACATTTCCAAAGCCTGCAGGACTAATGCCCCACAGAGTATCAGCATGAGGTCAGCCGTCTGTCACTTCAATTTTTTCAGACTTATTATCCATAGTTATTTTTTCTCCCAAGCTCACAATTTCTCTTGATGAGAAAAATAGACAAGAAAATAAAATTGGAGAACCTAGACCAAAAGAAAAATTGTTTTGTAATAATTTTAAAGAGGTATTTTTGTTTGGTTTACCTTAACCTCGACAAAGGCACATCAGGGCCAATAATACCAATATTCTAGGATTATAAGGATGTAGACTCAACCCTCAAGCAAAGTAGTCATGCAGACAATAGCCATGTAGACAGCAGGCAGCAGAAACAACATAGAAGAACAGGAGAAGCATTGGATGCTGAGTAAAATGATACCATTTAAAGTCACCTCAGTATGTTATAGTTTTCTGCATACAGGTCTTTTGCCTCCTTAGCTAGGTTTATTCCTAGATATTTTATTCTTTTTGTTGCAGTGATAAATGGAATTGTTTCCTTAATTTCTCTTTCTGATCTTTAATTATTAGTGTATAGGAATGCAAGAGATTTATGTGTATTAATTTTGTATCCTGTGACTTTACCAAATTCATTGATTAGCTCTAGTAGTTTTCTGGTGGAATCTTTAGGATTTTCTATGTATAGTATCATGTGATCTGCAAACAGTGACAGTTTTACTTCTTCTTTGCCAATTTGGATTGCTTTTATTTCTTTTTCTTCTCTGAATGCCGCAGCTAGGACTTCCAAAATTGTGCTGAATAAGAGTGGCGAGAGTGGACACCTTGTCTTGTTCCTGATTTTAGAGGAAATGCTTTCAGTTTTTCACCATTGAGAATAATGTTTGCTGTGGGTTTGTCATATATGGGCTTATTATATTTAGGTAGGTTCCCTCTATGCACACTTTCTGGAAAGCTTTTATCATAAATGGGTGTTGAACTTTGTCGAAAGCTTTTTCTGCATCTATTGAGATGATCATATGGTTTTCATCCTTCATTTTGTTAATATGGTGTATCACATTGATTGATTTGCGTATATTGAAGAATCCTTGCAACCCTGGGATAAATCCCACTTGATCATTCTGTATGATCTTTTTAATGTGTTGTTGGATTTGGTTTGCTAGTATTCTGTTGAGGATTTTTGCATCTATGTTCCTCAGTGATATTGGCCTATAATTTTCTTTTTTTGTGATGTCTTTGTCTGGTTTTGCTATCAGGGTGATGGTGGCCTTGTAGAATGAGTTTGGGAGTGTTCCTCCCTCTGCTATATTTTGGAAGATTTTGAGAAGGATAGGTGTTAGCTCTTCTCTAAATGTTTCATAGAATTAGCCTGTGAAGCCATCTTGTCCTGGACTTTCATCTTTTGGAAGATTTTTAATCATAATTTCAGCTTCATTACTTGTGATTGGTCTGTTCATATTTTCTATTTCTTCCTGGTTCAGTCTTAGAAGGTTGTACTTGGGAGATTGGGATTGACATATATACACAATTGATACTATGTATAAAATAGATAACTAATGGAAACCTACTGTATAGCACAGGGAACTCTACTCAATGCTGTGTGACGACCTAAGTGAGAAGGAAATCCAAAAAAGTGGGGATATATGTATACATATAGCTGATTCACTTTGCTGTACAGTATAAACTAACACAATATTGTAAAACAACTGTACTCCAATAAAAATTTTTTTAAAATAGTCACCTCAATTTTCCACTGTGAAAAATGATGCTAAGGTCTACCCTATTTGCCTTACCCAGTTTTTGTAAGGACCAAGTTAATTAACACATTATATAAACACAAAGTTGGGTAGTAGTATTTGAAGGGTCAGAACTGTGGGCAAATGAAAAGGAGACTCAGGTTCATCTGGAACAATTATGTATCAAATATATCATAATATATTCCAATTGTTAGTGCAAACTAAAATAACTGACTGACAGCTGGACTCAGTCTACATAGGCAAGCGTTCCACACAGCTGTTCTGAGTGGAAGGACCAGATGCACTTCTGCACTTCAATGTCTCTCTTTTTATTTCTCCTGCACATTCATCATTAGTAGTATTGGCTGAACAGAGCCAGAGATGATGATGAGGAAATCTGCTGACAGAAGGCAGACATCAACACTCCAGAAGTAAAAATTAAATGGTGGGGGAGGGGAGAATCAAGATGTTAGAAATCAGAACATTTCATTCTGAATGAATTCCACTCATATTACAGTCTCAGTCTGTTTAAGGGCTCACCGTTCCCACAAAATCTGGCTCTCTGATATCTACTTTTCCTTTGTTCTCCTGGTTTGAGCTGTCTCTGGAAAAATAAGCTGCACTGATGGCAATGTTTAAGCTTTCTGGTTTCCAGCAGAGGCAGGGGCAGGAATGGTGGCAGTAATGGCAGCAGCAGCAAAATAACATAATTCATACAGGATAAAGAAGGGGAAGCACTATGCCCATGTTTTAATTTCCCCAGTGCCTGCTGGCTGCCAGTTTATTGCTTCTCTGAAAGGCACATTAGCTAAACCAAGAGCTTGAAATGACTCTCACCATCCCAAGGATGTAAATGCTGCCAAATGTTTTCATGCCATGTTTAGGGTACCCAGAGTTCCAAAGCTCACCCAAGACCATTTATACTTTCTTTTGGGAATTTAAGCTGGTGGATCCCTAGAGAAAAATCTTTTTCATGAGATTAACTATCCTCTTGGTCAATAAGTTCCCATTATAAAGGGAAAACATATTTATCTTCACAATTGCCATTTCCCTCACATTTGTGAAACTGGTTCACTTTATGTCTTTTTCATTATTTCCTGCTTTCACCTGCCTTTCTAACCTCAAGAGGACTAGGTTATCTGGGAAAACAACATCTCACTGAGTACCACAAGTGCATGCTGGCTGAGATGGCCTATTCTCTGCAGAGAGGAGCAATGTCATTACACACATCTCATTCAACACCAAATTGTGATGCCTATTGACTTTCTACCTCTAGTTATAACTAAAAGGTTATGTATACTCCACACTGGGTAAGAACGTCCAGTGGAAAACAGAAATTCATGGGAAGGACTTCAAAGAACTCCAAGAAGGTAAACTCAGAAGAAAGTAGAACTGGAAGTTGGGTTCAGAGACGATTGTCAAGAGTTAGACCACTGTTTCTTATTTTAGCCATTCTGATAGGCATATTGTGATAACCCACTGTGGTTATAATCTGAATTTTCCTAATGGCTAATGATATTGAACATTTCCATGTATTTAGTTGTTATTGTATATCCTCTTCAATGAAATGTCATTTCATGAATTGCCCATTTTCTAATTGGATATGTGGGATTTTTATCGCTGAGTTTTGAAATACTGATATATTCTACACATGCATTCTTTGTTGAATATATGGTTTGAAACAAATCTAAGCATTTTTTGACTAGCTTTAGATCCCCCAAATTTTCTTTTTTGAAAAGACTTATACTTTTATATTTTACATTTAAGTCCATGACCCATTTTAAGTTAATTTTCATATAAAGTGTGAGAATTAGATTGAAGTTCATTTTTCTCCCTATTGATGTCCAACTGCTCTAGTACCATTTGTTGAAAAGACTATCTTTCCTGCATTGAAGTGCTTTTGCATCTTTGTCAACAATCCTTTTGGCATATTTGTGTGAGCCCACTGTTCTGTTCCATTGATTTATACATGTATTCCCCCACAAAGACCTGTTAATGTGGTGAGTTGCATCAGCTGACTTTTGAATATTGAATCAGCTTTTCGTCATAGAATAAACTCCACATGGTCATTTTGTATAATTCTTTTTATATATTGTTAAATTTCATTTGCTAACATTTGTTAAAGAATTTTGCATCTATAGTCATGAGTATACATGACTACAGTTTCTTATTTTGTAAATTGATTTCATAAAATCAATTAAGAAGTGTTTTTCTTCTGTTTTCTGGAAGAAAAGGTGTAGAATTGCTGTTTATTCTTCTTTAAATGCTTGATATATTTCTCCAGGGAAACTATTTAAGTCTAGAGATTTCTTTTGGGGGGAAATTATAATTATAAATTCAATTTCCTCAATAGTATAAGGCAATTTAAATTATCTATTGGCTGAATTCTAGTTCTTTTTGTTTTTTGAGGAGTTGGACCATTCTATAAATTATCATATTTATTTGTATAGTATTTCATAGTATTCTCCTTGTTATTGTTTTGATGTCTGCAGCATTTTTAGTGATATCCCAATTTCATTCCTGATATTGGGATTTGTATCTTCTCTCTTTTTTCTTTTGTCAATCTTGGTAGAGGTTTGTCTATTTTATTAATATTTTCAAAGGACCAACTCTTTGTTACATTGAATTTTCTCTACTGTTTTCAGCTTTTAATTTCTTTGCTTTCTACTCTTATCTTTATTATTTTCTTTCTTCTGTTTGCTATGGATATTTTGTTCTTTTCTAGGTTACTAAGGTTGGAATATAGATTATTAGTTTTAGATTTTCTTCTTTTCTATTACATACATTTAGTGCCATAAATTTTCCTCTCAGTTCTGTTTTAGCTATTTCCCAAAATTTTGATATGTAGTATTTGCATTTTTATTCTGTTCAGTGTATGCTTTTTAACTTCCTTTGAGATTTCCGTTTTGATTCATAGATTATTTGGAAGTATGCTACTTAATTTCCAAATCTTTGGAGATTTACCTGTTATATCTCTGTTACTGATTTCTACTAAGATTCTATTATAATCAGAGAACATGCTTTTTACAATTTTAAAAAATATTTAGTTTTTATTTATTATTGAAGTATAATAAACATAGATGAAAGTGCACATATCCTATTTATGTAGATCAATGAATTCCCATAAACTGAAAACATTTGCATTGTAAGAACCCACATCAAGAAATCAGCACTTCCTAAATTATTCTTTTTTTTTTGTTTCCATTTACTACTCCCAGAGGGCATCTAATTTCCTGACTTCTACATGCTGTATGTATTTCATAGATACTCTTTATCAGCCTAAGGCACTACCATTTTATTACTGGTATTCTAGAGTCACCTTTTCTACTGTGTGAAAAGATAAATAGAATAAAATTTATTACTTTAACTGTTATCTATAATTATAATTGTTTGAAATTTGTTGAGATTTGTTTTATATTCCAGTATATTGTCTATCTTTGTATATAATCCGTGTGCACTTGAAACTAGTATGAATTTTTTTGTTATTGGGTAAAATGTTCTCTAAATGTTCATTAAATACTATTAATTTATGTTGTTGAGTTCTTCTATATCCTTAGTGGTTGTTTGTCCAGTGATTCTATCAATCCTTGAGAGAAGGGTTTTGAAGTTTCCAACTATAGTTATTGATTTGTCTATTTCTCCTTTAATTCTGTCAGTTTTTGTTTTATTTATATTTTGGCTCTGTTGCTTGTTGCATACATAGGATTGCTAAGTTTTTTTCATGAAATGACCTGTTTATCATTGTATAATGTCCCACTCTCTCTGTAAAATATTTTTTTCCTCTGAAGTCTATTATTTGAAATGAGTTTCTTATAGACAGTGTATAGTTCTGTCATGTTTTTCAATTTCTTCTTTCAAACTCTGTCTCATTATTTGTTTGCTTAGAAAATATATATATATAATACATTTATTGTTATATTTGGACTAAAGTCTGATATTTTATTTTTTGTTCTCTCAGTTTTTTGTTTCTCTGTTTTCTTTTTCCTGCCTTCCTCTGAAATAGTTGAATATTTTTTACAATTTGATTTTGATTTATCAATAGTGTTTTGAGTATATCTTATTGCATAGTGTTTTTACTGGTTGTTCTAGGGATTACATTATATATACATAACTGGTCTACTGGTATCATCATTTCACCCGTTAATGTGAAATGTAGAAACCTTACCTCCCTTTTTACCCCTCAATCTCCTTCATTTATATTATATCATAATTTTATTAGATATTTTCTCCACAAACATTTAGAACCACATCACGCTGTGTAATAACCTTTGCTTCAACTGTCAAGCAGAATATAGAAACTCAAGAGGAAAAGGAAAGCCTATTGTGTTTACCCATATTTTTATGTATCATATTCTTTCTTCTTTCTTGATGTTCCCAAGTTCATATTTCTTTCATTTTCTTTCTGTTTAGAGAACATCCTTTAACCATTCTTTTACAGTAGAACTGCCAGCGACAAGTTCTCTTAGGCTTTCTTCATCTGAAAATGTCTTGATTTCCCTTTTTATTCCTGAAGGATATCCTCACTGTGTACAAGAGCTGAGTTGACAGTTCTTTTCTTTTAGCATTTGAAAAAATATCGTGCCACTTCCTTCAGTTCTCCAGTTTCTGATGAGAAATATACTGTCACTCAAGTTGTTTTCCCTGTACATGTTATTTTTCTCTGACTGGTCCCAAGAATTTTTTCTCTGTTTTCAGCTTTTACAAGTTTAATTATGGTGTGCTTTGGCATGGATATCTTTGGGTTTATATTGTTTGGGATTCACTCAGTTTCTTTTCTCTAAATTTAATTATCTCAAGGTATATACAACATGATAATTTAATATATGTATACTGTGTGAAATGATTAGTAAAATCAAGTTAATAAACACATTCATCACCTCACATAGTTACCACACTTTGTGTGGGATAAGAACATTTGTTCTGCTCTATTAGTAACTTTCAAGTATAGAGTGCAGTATCACTAACTATACTTATGCTGTACATTAGCGTCCCAGAACTTATTCATCTTATAACTGAAAGTTTGTACTTTTTGACCAACATCTCCCAATTTCTCCTATCCCCAGCCCCTGGCAACCATCATTCAACTCTCTGTTTCTATGAGTCTGACTATTTTAGATTCCACATGTAAGTGATAGCATACAGTATTTGTCTTTCTTTATCTGGTTCATTTAACTCTGCTTCCTGAATTTATAGGTTTATATGTCTTACCAAATTTGAGAGTTTTTGGACATTTTCTTCTTCAACCCTACCCTCTTTCTTCTCTCCTGAAATTCTGATCACACGGATATTAGATATTTTGTTATAGTCCCATAGATACCTTAAGCTTTGTTCATTTCCCCCTCTATTTTCTCTCTGCTGTTCAGATTGTACTGTCTTCCAGTTTACTGATTCTCTCCTCTGCCTCTTCCTTCATGCTATAAGCCCAATCACTGAGCTTTTTATTTTCGTTATTGTATTTTTTGGTTCTAAAATTTTCACTTTTTCTTCTTTATATCTTGTATTCCTTTGTTGAAATGTTTCTATTTCTTTCCTAAGGCTTTCTGGTCTATTGTTTATTTCAAGCTTGCTCGTAATTGCTCATTGAAGTATTTTTGTCCTGGATGCCTTGATATTTGCCAAATAGTTCTAACTTCTCTGTCATTTCAGTGTTAGCATCTATTGTTTTTTATCATTTAGTCTGAAATCTTCCTATTCTTGCTATAACAAGTGATTTTCAATTAAAACCTGAATATTTTCATATTATATAGGAAACTCTAGATCTTATATAAACCTTTTCTGTTAACTGGCTTTCTCTGACACTGTTTAATCAGGAGAAAAGTTAGTGCTGTCTTATTAGTGCCAGATAGATGTAGCAATTCAGGATTCCCAATCAGCTTCCATTGATACTTAGGAGGGTAGTCCTTGTTACTTCCTGGCTGAGCACGAGTTCTGGTTCCCCTTGTTGTCTGCACTAACATTGAACTGAGGGTGACCTCATTATCTCTGGGAGATGTTGGACATTCTGACTCCCACTGATCTCCTCTGACCCCAGCAGATAGGAGAGATGCCTCATCACTGCAAGGGAGGGATAAAAAGCCAGGCTCTCCACATGAATTCCACCAACACTATGGGGGTAATGTGGCTTGTTACCAGCTGGCAGGGATGAAAGTCCCGTGTCTGTGTTTGGTTTTCCCCAACAACATCTGTCAGGGTTGATTAGCATCTTGTTACAACCTCATGAATGTAGATGTCTAGGTTCCCTAGTGCCTTTGTTGCCATAGACAGGGTAGGGCCACAGGAACCGTTGAATTTGACTAGAGTACGGCCGTTGTTATCTAAAGGTTTTTTACCTTGCTCTGTTGCCCCTTTCCTGATCATTTAACTAATAAGAGCAGGTTTGTGTTGGGACTTTTGGTGTTTTCAGATCGCTGTCCTTTTTAGCTCCAAGTCTGGGATATATGAGGCAAAAAGAAAACTCAAGGATACTGTGTGTCACTCCCTGGGTCCCAAGATTCCTAGTTGGTCTGCCTTGTTCTCTCTATCTTTCAGACTCTTCTTGTGTTTGTTTTATGTGTGATGTCCAAGATTTCTAGTTGTACTTAGCAGGAGGACCAGGGAAAATTATATCTACTCCATCTCTCCAGAAGAAGAATTTCTCTTCTTTTAATTTAGAAATACATTTTATAAATAGTTAAATTTATAGCATTTGAATTACCTTATTCATGTCTATTTCCATTTGTATTTTATAGTATTTCTAATAATATAATTTAACATAGTTAATATAGTTTAATATTGTTTTGTCTTCGTTGTATTTCCCTACATTTCTCTGTAAGGTTATCATCTCTTAGTAGCAAAAGTACTGGTTTTTCAATTAATGAGTATTGTAATAGGAGTTATTAATTTAACAACAATAAAGAAGAGAGAATTATTTGGGGGAAATACTATATATATAAGTACTCCAAGAGGGTATATCAAAAATTGTGAAGCTATAGTTCGAATCACAGATTTATAAAACACTGAACTCCTTGAAGCTCCTTCCCTCTCCCTGTTCCTACCAGAGTGTAATCATAGGATGTCAGCATGTATGTAGTGTGGCTTGAACCGTGCTCAGTCTATTAAGTCTTAGCTCTACCACTTTAGCCTCAACAAGCAGAGGTCTAATAATGCCAAAATCTCTTGTTTGCTAGTTATCCCAGGATCACTGAAGAAATGCTCTTCATTTCATTGCCAGGCATGCTAGGACACTCTGTATTGTCTGGTAATATTTTGTGCACAGTTTCTGATTTTCACTCTCTGGGGGGGTCTGCAATTCTGAAACAATTAAGTTCAACCTGGCACATAAACTGAAACATGTCTTGCAAACATGAGGTACATGTGGTGACTGTAGTAAAACTACACATTGATTTCTGACCTAAGGCTCTCCAAGGAGTGTCCCTGATCTCCCAAGGGTAAAGTTTGTGAGGGAATCTTTGATTAAACTATAAGATTAAAGCAAGTTTAAGTGGCTGGACAGCTCCCTCTTCACTGCATGTTTGAAACGTCTTGAGAACATGTGTTATTCTTTTCAAAGTTGGTTGTAAATCAAACTCTCTAAATTGCTTCCAGATCAGTCTTTTCAGGCAAAGCATTAAGATGATGATTCTGTCAGCCAAAACGCTAATTTTTGCTCCAATCACATACACGATTATAAATTCCCCTTACCTAACATTGAAGAAGGAGATGCCAATCCAACCAGTCATCCTTTCTCTAGGTCAGCAGATGTGCTATCTGGATTAGAAGCTGCTGTCAGCAATTTGGTCACACGATTTAGCTCAGATTTTTAAGAGATCAGTTGTGTGTCTCTGTGAAAAGATTTTGGCATAAATTCCAAAAAGATTCTTCTTCATAGCACTGAATGTGATATCAAATGAAAGTAGAATATTCAAGTTGAACAGAAGTAACCTTTTTGAAAGGAAAATATTTTATAGTTCTTCAGATTTTAGTGTTTGATTATCCCATTTCAAATGCATGTAATACTCATTCTTGAGTCTTCTCCTTCAGCTTTTTCTAATCAAAACTTCAATTTTAACTAGACTTTAATAACTGACTACTTAAAAGCAATGAGTATGTTGATCATAATAGAGATTCTTAACTAATTTTCACAGATGAACTCTAATCCATCTGTGAAGCCCTACATTTTGTGCTTCTTTTTTTCCTGGAAAAGAAGTTTATTGCTTACATTAGATTTTCAAAGATGTGTATTAATTCAAATTTTTAATAGTTTCTCTTGTTAGTAGCCTAAGTGATTTAAATTATCTAAAGAAACATAAACATAAAATGTGGACCAATATTTATTAAATATAAACATATATCTTCAAAATAAAAAAAAAGATCAAAACAACTTACAATTTACAACTACAATTGTAGATACACAAATATTTCTAAGCCAAACTTATTTTGTTCAATTATGTTGATTATTTGTGCTATTCTGGAACTATTTAAGACAATACAAAATGTGTTTTATAACTTCCAAAATATCAAATGGTAACTTTCAACGTGCTGAAATCAAGCCTTCCTCAATGCCCTTTGAAAGAGTCTTATACTGACAAGTGGTACCATTGATTCTACATAAATGTGCCTCGTAGACATGAATAGTATTCCATAGCTCCTCAAAGGAAAAGTATAGGCCTAATTAATAATAGCAAATGTTTTAAAATAGCATAAGAGTTTTCAATCTTGGATAAAATGGAATAAGCACATTTTACCCTGTCTCTCCCACTGAATGCAGCTATAAAACCTGGATATAATGCATGGAGCAGATTTTGAGGATTCTGGAAATTAGGTAATGCAGGAAACTTGTGTATAAAGACTAGAATTCAAAGTATCACCAAACCAGTGGTGAGATTACCAGTTTTTACCAGGATACCCTTCAACTATCTTAGACCTAGATTAAGTATAGCCTGAAATCTGGAAGTGGGCACAGGGTGCAGCCAGAGAGCTCTTTAGAACACCTCTCTATTTCTGACTCCAGGAGCAGGAAAAGGAACATTCAATGTTCAGATAGACTTCAGAAATCACCTTTTTGTATTTTTCCCTTTTTTCCCATTCTCTTGCATTTGAGCCCCCAAGCAATACTTCAGAGGGGGAAATAAGAGTTGTAATAAGAACCCATAGGAGCAAAACTGTGAAGCATATGGACATTCAGCCTTGTGGTCCCAAGAAGTGAGGTGACCCTCCCTTGCTATTTTTTTTCTCTCTGTCGTATCTCTGCTTTGTCCTAGAGGTGGACATATTTGTGAAAGGGCAAGGAGAGAGGACCAACCAAAGTCCCAGCTTGCTGGCCACATGACTTAAACGAGAAGCCCCAGGGAAAAAGAAACATCCAGAGAGATTGAAAAGAGGGAGGAGCTTGGGAAAACAATACCATAGAATAAGTTATAAACTTCTGAGCTCAATCTTGAGCTACATATGTGTAGATCTGATAGTAATACAAATACCAAACAATTTGAGAACTAAACTAACAGACAGATCACCCTCAGGTGGGGGACAGAGGCACATAGTATAATAAAGTCTTTGGAAACTGAACCGACAAAGGAACATAACTAAGTAGATTGATAACTGAAACAAAATTAATTCTCCACAAGATTTAAAAAAGACTTACATACTCATAATATACACTCATAATATAATACTCAAAATATCCAGGATACAATTCAAAGTTACTGAGCATACAAAGAACCTCCTCAACTCTTGTGGGAAAAGGCAATCAACAGACATAAGTACCAAGGTGATGCAGAACTTGGAAATTTCTGAGAAAGACGTTAGAGTAGCTACTATAAAATTACTCCAACAAGCAATCATAAACATTATTGAAATGAGAAGAAAAATAAAATTATCCACAAAAGAAAAAGAATAAAGAAAATCCAAGCACATTTTAGAACTAAGTATAATAATTGAAAATTTGAAATCTTTGAATGGAGATTATAAAGAAGGTACTCAGTGAACTTGAAGACAGATCAACAGAAATTATTCAGTCTGAAAAACACAGAAGGGAAAAAAAGGAAAATAAGTGAATAACACCTCAGAGACCTGGGTGACGCAACAAAAGATCTAATATTTTTTTAAAGCAGAGCCTTAGAATGAGAGGAGAAAAAGTGTAATGTTGAAAAAATATTTGAAGAAACAATGGTTAAAAATATGGTAAAGGACATAAAACTATAGATTCAAGAAGCTCAGTAAACATCAAAGAGTATTCCCCCAAAGTCCATGTCCAGTCAAATCAAACTGCTGGAAATTAAAAGCAATAAAACTAATTTGAAAACAGCTAGAAGAAAAAGAAGTATTTTCTATGCAGGAAAACCAACTTGAATTATCACGGACTTCTCATCAGAAACTATGAACACCAAAAGGAAGTGACACAACACTTTTTAAATGCTGAAAGAAAAAGCTATCAACTCAGTATTCTATGTCCAGTAAAAATATCTTTCAGGAATGAAGGTGAAATAAAGAATTCCCAGACATGACAGTAAAAGCATAATCCATAAAAGAAAAGAAAATTGACAAATTGAACTTCACTAAAGTTAAAAGCAAAATAAAAACCACAGTGAGATATTACCACTTACCCTATGAAAATAGATAAAAAATAAAAACTGAGAACACCAAGTTTTGGCAAGGGGGTGAAACAATAGAGTACTCATACATTGCTGTGGAGGTTGAAAAGGGCACAGCCACTTCAGTGTCTTAAAATGTTTAACATATGCTTACCATATGACTCATCAACCCCACTCTTTAAACTATTACCTTTGAGAAATAAAAAAAAATGTTTACTCAAAAACCTGTATGTGAATATTTTATCAGTTCTGTTCATCACCTTCAGAAACTGAAAACAACCCAAATTTCTTTCAACAGGTAAGTGGATAAGGAAACTGGTACATCCAAATAAAGAAACCCAACTTGGCAATAAAATAGGAAAAAACTATTGATACCACAGGAACTTGACTGAACCTCAAATGGATTATACTGAATGAAGGAACCAGTCTCAAAAATTCACATACTCAGTGATTCAATTTAGACGACATTTTAAAAAGCAGAAAACTATGGTGACAGAGAACAGATCAATGGTTGCCAGGGGTTAGGAGGTAGGGAGAGTGTGATTGTAACACAAGGCGTTTTTTGGGGGGAGTAATGGGATTGTTCTGAATAGTCACTATGCTGGTGGTTACACTAATATATACATGATAAAATTTGCTAAACCACAAAAGCTTATTTTGCTGTATGGCAATTCAGAAATAATAATTAAAAATTTGTGTATGACAATTTGACAGAGGAGAAAATGAATAAAAATGAAGTGTGTTTGTTTAATATAAAAAGGACATTTGTCAAGTACCACACATTTGGTGCTACTAGGTTAGTTTGTTTTATTAGGGATATGATTAAGATTAATTTTCATTCCATATGGGTTATGCCATGTCTGCTTGATGACCTACTAAGTTGTTAAGACTCACTGGTTCCTTCCTCTCTGAAGCTTTTCATTAATCTTCCCTCTGTCTTTCATGTAAATTTGTCCAACCTTCTTTTAGGTCATCTCTTTGCCCTATACATACTTTTTCACAGCATCCTTAGTAACATTTCCCTATTAATCTATAAAGCCCATGAAGGAAAGGACAATCCATTTTTCAGCATCATTTCCTAGCAAACAGTGGCATACACTAGACACAGAATAAATGTGTGTTGAATGAATGAAATGTCTAAAGCTGCACATTATTTAAGTTGCAAGCTATCAGGGAGTATTTTATCACTTCTGGGTTAAGGTTGCAATTTATAACTATTGTTTTTTCTTCAGATCCCCCCCTCCCCCAAAATAATCATCTTGTTGAAATACCAAACCACTTGTCTTGGTTTATTAACTGTTAGTGAAAATCAGCTCCTCTATATTTTGTCATGTATGTGTGAAATTCTTTTATGCTCTGTGGTTCAATACTGTGCTAATAAAACATCTTTTTTTCTTTATTGGTGGAATCAAGATGGCAGAGTAGGGATCAAGATCCTGAGCTCATTTTCCCCACAAACACATCAAAGCTGTAATAACATATAGAGCAACCCTTGCTAAGAGCCACCTGAATACTAGCAGACTAGTTCTCCTACAACCAAGACTGTAAAGAAAAAAACACACAGGTTTTTCCCTGATGGCATAGTGGTTAAGAATCTGCCAGCCAATGCAAGAGACAAGGGTCCAATTCCTGATCTGGGAAGAGCCCACATGCCTCGGAGCAACTAAGTCTGTGTGCCACAACTACTGAACCTGTGCTCTAGAGCCATGAGCCACATACACTGAGCCCATGTGCTGCAACTACTGAAGCCCACATACCTAGAGCCCATGCTCTGCAACAAGAGAAGCCACTGCAGTGAGAAGCCCATGCACTGCAACAAAGAATAGCCCCTGCTCACCACAACTAGAGAAAGCCCACACACAGCAATGAAGACCCAACACAGCCAAAAAATAAATAAATAAATACATAAATCTTTTTTTTTTTTAATTATAATAAAATAAACTGTTAAGGGATTGATATGAAGATGTGAAATATGACATCAAATGCACAAATCATGAAGGGGATCATAAATTATCATTTCAGTAAGAAGTGACACCTTTGACAGCTATCCCCTTCATTTGATACCCTAAAAACTCCATTACAGGCTGAAAAAAACACATGGAGAAATAAAAACCTGGGGCTAAAGGGAAATTTTAACTTTGAAAGGAATATGATTTGTGACCATGTGTGATGAGGCAGACCTTATAGTGAGAGAGAAGAATGAGACACAACTGACTATAATGGCAAGTCTGCACCTGGGAAGGAATGAAACAGAGAAGGATGAGGAAATGTAGCATGAATAGGCAAATAAAATATTCCGTGTTAGGAGCAAAAGCCAATTTTGATACAGACAATGCTACTTCACATTCCAGGGAAATTTTAAGGGTAAAAATATATATATACACCATTAAACACAGATCAGATATAACTTCAAACTTAAACCCCATTCCACAATTCCATTACTGTTTTCATCTGTTATCATGAAAAAGACAAATGTGGTCAGTAAATGCTGAACCTAAGGCATCTACATTGCTTAAAGTATCCTCAGATCAGGCAATTTCAACTTCTTAAAACAGACTTGAGAAAGAGGAAAAAGAAGAAATGGATTCATTTTATTTTATTGAAGCAGATATCAATCCATCAAGAGCTATTTATTGAGCACCTACTAAATACAAGGTGCTTGCCCATTGGTACCTGAAAATTCAGTGTTTTATAAGAATGCCAGTAGAATTCATTATGGATTGGTGAAACATAATTCATAATTTGTTATTCCAGTAGACTAAAATATAGTGTATGTCCACAGCTAATATCCCAGTAGTGTGAGTTCAGCTATTCTTGGTAAGGATGAAGTAGCATATAATTGATAGGCTGAATGATAAAACTGGGAAGCTCCAAGTGATATGATTTGCTCCTGAAAAATTAACATAAAATCATAAATAATCTATATAATCTGGAGGAAAACTGACCTCTTTCATTTTGGTTACAAGAAACAGAAATTTTAACATGTAATAAAACTTTTATTTGAGTGTTGAGTATGTGCTAAAACACAATTCATTTAACGCTTTTTAAAGACACAACATAACTTATGAAATAGTTTAAAAAATATGTAATAATTTTTCTATGTGTATAACATATCAACAGAGAGATCTAGGAACTCTAAGTAAATGTAGTAGATGTCTTCAACAAAAGTTAGGATTTTCTTCAATGGGGATTCTAACATGTTAGGGTTTGTCTGACTAGCTAGCAGGGTGGACTCTCCAAGAATTGACTTCTAGATCTGCTTGGCAAAGGATTGATCAGAAGAGAAGAGGTTTCAAAGACAGTAACATAATGATCTCAGTTGTGGGATCTGAGCTGCTCCAGAAATCTGCTGTTAGTACTCCTTGGGAATGAAGCTACAAACCAAAAAGTTTAGTCCTGGATCAGCAATTTCTATGGACACATAGGGAATACTGTGGTTATAGTTGCATTACTAATGAAGTGTATTATATTAAGAGGTCATTTTAAGTGTGTTATGTTAAGAGATAAACCATACAAATGGTACAAAAATGTTGACCAGAGATCTGAATTTATCTATAGATGTTTGTTTTGTGTTATACTCTTTACTGGAGAGAGTTATAAAAGAAAAGAACTTGAACACTTTTAGAAAGAATATATATGTACTTTCTAGTTTCCCACCTCTTCCTACTGCCTTGTACATAATCTGCTGCCCTCATTTATGTTACCTGTTAGTCCCTGGATAATCACCTCAATCTTTTAGGAACTTGTGACCTCTGGTTTAGATAAAATAATACATGACAGATTTTTATTGGATAAAACCAAAGATCAGAAGATATTTGCAATTGGCAACATGCCACCTACTAGATGCCTAGTACTTTTCAAGGTGCTGGAGATAGAACATTAATGACACTCACCATGGGACTTTCAAGATGGTGGAGGAGTAAGACATGGAGATCACCTTCCTCCCCACAAATACATCAGAAATATATCTATATGTGGAACAACTCTAACAGAACACCTACTGAATGCTGACAAAGACCACAGACTTCCCAAAAGCTTTGTTTTTACTATTTGTCCTAGTGTTCTGTCTGTCCGTTTTGGGGTTTTTCTGGTATAGTTTTTATTTCTTCTCATCATTGGTGGATTTGTTTCTTGGTTTTGATGCTCTCTTCTTTCTTTTTTTTTAATTATTTTTTTATTTTTAATAATATATTGTTATTTTAATAACTTTACTTTATTTATTTATTTTTCTTTCTTTCTTTTGTTTTTTTCCTCTCCCTTTTATTCTGAGCCATATGGCTAATAGGGTCTTCGTGGCCTGGCCGGGTGTCAGGCCTGAGCCTCTGAGGTGGGAGAGCCAATTTCAGGACATTGGTCGACCAGAGACCTCATGGTTCCACATAATATCAAATGGCAAAAGCTCTCCCAGAGATCTCCATCTCAATGTTAAGAGACAGAACTACTCAAAGACCAGCAAGCTAAAGTGCTAGACACCCTATGCCAAACAATTAGCAAGACAGGAACACAACCACACCCAGTAGCACAGAGGCTACCTAAAATCATGATAAGTTCACAGACACACCAAAACACACCACCAGACACAGTCCTGCCCAACAGACAGAGAAGATCCAGCCTCATCCACCACAAAACAGGCACCACTCTGCTCCACCAGGAAGCCTACACAACCCACTGAACCAACCTTAGCCACTAGGGGCAGACACCAAAAACAATGGGAACTATGAACTTGCAGCCTGTGAAAAGAAGACACCAAACACAGTAAGTGAAACAAAATGAGAAGACAGAAGCACAAGCAGATGGAGGAGCAAGGCAAAAACCCACCATAACAAACAAAGGAAGAGGAAATTGGCAGTCTACCTGAAAAATAATTCAGAGTAATGATAGTAAAGATGATCCAAAAACTTGGAAAAAGAATGGAGAAAATACAAGAAATGTTTAACATGGACCTAAAAGAACTAAAGAGCAAACAAACAATGATGAACAACACAATAAATGAAATTAAAAATTCTCTAGAAGGAATCAATAGCAGAATAACTGAGGCAGAAGAACGGATAACTGACTGGGAAGATAAAATAGTGGAAATAACTACTTCAGAGAAGAATAAAGAGAAAAGAATTGAGGACAGTCTCAGAGACCTCTGGGACAACATTAAACACACCAACATTCAAATTATAGGGGTCACAGAAGAAGAAGAGAAAACAAAAGGGACTGAGAAAATATTTGAAGATATTATAGTTGAAAACTTCCCTAATATGGGAAAGGAAATAGTCAATAAAGTCCAGGAAATGCAGAGTCCCATACAGGATAAATGCAAGGAGAAACACACCAAGAAACATATTAATCGAACTATCAAAAATTAAATAAAAAGAAAAAAATATTAAAAGCAACAAGAGAAAAGTAATAAATAACATACAAGGGAATCTCCATAAGGTTAACAGCTGATTTCTCAGCAGAAACTCTGCAAGACAAAAGGGAGCAGCAGGACATTTTGAAAGTGACGAAAGGGAAAAACCTACAATGAAGATTACTGTACCCAGCACAGATCTCATTCAGATTCAACAGAGAAATTAAAACCATACAGACAAGCAAAAGCTAACAGAATTCAGCCCCACCACACTAACTTTACAACTAATGCTAAAGGAAGTTCTCTAGGCAGGAAACACAAGAGAAGGAAAAGACCTTCAATAACAAACCCAAAACAATTAAGAAAATGGTAATAGGAACATACATATCGATAACTATGTTAAATATAAATGGATTAAATGCTCTATCCAGAAGACATAGACTGGCTGAATGGACAAAAAAAACAAGACTTGTCTATATGCTGTCTACAAGAGACCCACTTCAGACCTAGGAATACACACAGACTGAAAGTGAGGGCATGGAAAAAGATATTCCATGCAAATGGAAATCAAAAGAAAGCTGGAGTAGCAATTCTTCTAACAGAAAAAATAGACTTTAAAATAAAGACTATTACAAGAAAGAAAGAAGAACACTACCTAATGATCAAGGGATCAATCCAAGAAGAGGATATAACAATTGTAAATATTTATGCATCCCACATAGGAGCACCTCAATACATAAGGCAAATGCTAACAGCCATAAAAGGGGAAATTGACAGTAACACAATAATAGTAGGGGACTTTAACACCTCACTTTCAGCAATGGGCAGAACATCCAAAATGAAAATAAATAAGGAAACACAAGCTTTAAAAGACACATTAAACAAGATGGACTTAATTTACATTTGTAGGACATTCCATCCAAAAACAACAGAATACATGTTCTTCTCAAGGGCTCATGGAACATTCTCCAGGATAGATTGTATCATGGGTCACAAATCAAGCCTTGGTAAATTTAACAAAACTGAAATCATATCAAGTATCTTTTCTGAACACAATGCTATGAGACTAGATATCAACTACAGGAAAATATCTGTAAAAAATGCAAACATGTGGAAGCTAAACAATATACTACTAAATAACCAACAGATCACTGAAGAAATCAAAAATACCTCGAAACAAATGACAATGAAAACATGATGACCCAAAACCTATGGATGCAACAAAAGCAGTTCTAAGAGGGAATTATATAGGAATAAAATCCTACCGCAGGAAACAAGAAGGATCTTAAATAAACAACCTAATCTTCCACCTAAAGCTATTAGAGAAAGAAGAAGAACAACAACAACAAAAAAAAAACCCCTGAAAGTTAGTGGAAGGAAAGAAATCAAAAAGATCAGATCAGAAATAAATGAAAAAGAAATGAAGAAAACACTAGCAGAGATTAATAAAACTAAAAGCTTGTTCTTTGAGAAGATAAACAAAATTGATAAACCATTAGCCAGACTCATGAAGAAAAAAAGGGAGAAGATTCAAATCAGCAGAATTAGAAATGAAAAAGGAGATGTAACAACTGACACTACAGAAATACAAAGGATTGTGAGGGATTACTACAAGCAACTATATACCAATAAAATGGACAACCTGGAAGAAATGGACAAATTCTTAGAAGAGCACAACCTTCCAAGACTGAACCAGGAAGAAATAGGAAATATAAACAGACCAATCATAAGCACTGAAATGGAACTGTGATTAAAAATCTTCCAGCAAACAAAAGCCCAGGACGAGATGGCTTGTATCAAACATTAAGAGAAGATCTAACACCTGTCGTTCTCAAACTCTTCCAATACGTAGCAGAGGGAGGAAAACTCCCAAACTCATTCTACGAGGTCACAATCACCATGATACCAAAACCAGACAAAGATGTCACACACACAAAAAAACTACAGGCCAATATCACTGATGAACATAGATGCAAAATTCCTCCACAAAATACTAACAAACAGAATCCAACAGCACATTAAAAGGATTACCAATATGATCAAGTGGGATTTATTCCAGGAATACAAGGATTCTTCAATATATGTAAATCAATGAATGTGATAAACCATATTTAAAAATTGAAGGAGAAAAATCATATGAACATCTCAATAAATGCAGAAAAAGCATTTGACAAAATTCAACACCCATTTATGATAAAAACCCTCCAGAAAGTAGGCATAGAGGGAACTTATCTCAACATAACAAAGGCCATATATGACAAACCCACAGCCAACATCGTTTTCAATGGTGAAAAAGTGAAACTATCTCCACTAAGATCAGGAACAAGACAACGTTGCCCACTCTCACCACTATTACTCAACATAGTTTTGGAAGTTTTAGACACAAAAATCAAAGAAGAAAAAGAAATAAAAAGAATTGAAATCAGAAAAGAAGAAGTAAAACTGTCACTGTTTGCAGATGAAATGATACTACATAAAGATCCCTAAAGATGCTACCAGAAAACTACTAGAGTTAATCAATGAATTTGGTAAAGTACCAGGTTACAAAATTAAGGCACAGAAATCTCTTGCATTCCTATGCACTAATGATGAAAAATCTGAAAGAGAAATTAAGGAAACACTCCCATTTACCACTGGAACAAAAAGAATAAAACACCTAGGAATAAAACTACCTAAGGAGGCAAAAGACTTACATGCAGAAAACTATAACACTGATGAAAGAAATTAAAGATGATACAAACAGATGGACAGTTATACCATGTTCTTGGATTGCAAGAACCAACATTGTGAAAATGACTATACTACCCAAAGCAGTCTACAGATTCAATGCAACCCCTATCACTCTACCAATGGAATCCTTCACAGGAGTAGAACAAAAATTTTCACAATTTGTATGGAAACACAAAAGACCCCAAATAGCAAAGCAATCTTGAGAAAGAAAAACAGAACTGGAGGAATCAGACTCCTGGACTTCAGACTATACTACAAAGCTACAGTAATCAAGACAGTATAGTACTGGCATAAAAAACAGAAATATAGATCAATTGAACAGGAGAGAAGGCACAGAGATAAATCTACGCACATATGGTCACCTTATCTTTGGCAAAGGGGGCAAAAATATACAATGGAGAAAAGATAGACTCTTCAATATGTGGTGCTGGAAAAACTGGACAGCTACAGGTAAAAGAATGAATTTAGAACACTGCCTAGCACCATACACAAATGTAAACTCAAAATGGATTAAAGACCTAAATGTAAGGCCAGACACCATCAAACTCTTAGAGGAAAACATAGGCAGAACACTCTATGACATAAATCACTGCAAGATCCTTTTTGACCCACCTCCTAGAGAAATGGAAATAAAAACAAAAGTAAACACATGGGACCTAATGAAACTTAAAAGTTTTGCCCAGCAAAGGAAACCATAAACAAGATGAAAAGACAACTCTCAGAATGGGAGAAAATATTTGCAAACAAAGCAACTGACAATGCATTAATCTCCATAATTTACAAGCAGCTCATGCAGCTCAATATCAAAAAAACCCCAAACAACACAATCCAAAAATGGGCAGAAGACCTAAATAGACATTTCTCCAAAGAAGATATACAGATTGCCAACAAACACATGAAAGGATGTTCCACATCACTAATAATTAGAGAAATGTAAATCAAAACTGCCATGAGGTATCACCTCACACCGGTCAGAATGGCCATCATCAAAATAATCTACAAACAATAAATGCTGGAGTGGGTGTGGAGAAAAGGGAACCCTCTTGCACTGTTGGTGGGAATGTAAATTGATACAGCCACTATGGAGAACAGTATGGAGGTTCCTCAAAAAAAAAAAAAAAACTTCTGAACAACCTAGGGGCAGGACAGGAATAAAGATGCAGACCTAGAGAATGGACTTGGATTTGAGGACACAGGGAGGGGGAAGGGTAAGCTGGGACGAAGTGTGATAGTGGCATGGCATGCATACACTTCCAAATGTAAAATAGATAGTTAGTGTGAAGCAGCCGCATAGCCCAGGGAGATCAGCCTGGTGCTTTGTGTCCACCTAGAGGGGTGGGATAGGGAGGGTGGGAGGGAGACTCAAGAGGGAGGAGATATGGGGATATATGTATATGTATAGCTGATTCACTTTGTTATAATGCAGAAACTGACACACCTTTGTAAAGCAATTATACTCCAATAAAGATGTTAAAAAAAAAAAGACACTCACCAGCTCTTAAGACTATTATAATTCAATGTCCAAGACCAATAACCCTACAAGTGTTAGAATGATAGTCATTAGTTGTTATAAGAACCCTAAAGAGAGGTGCCTGGCCCAGACTGAAGGAAAATAAATGTGTTACTGGAAGGATGGCACCTGATCTGGGTCTTAATGGGTAAGCCAGATTAACAAGATGGAGATATAAGTGGGTTCTAGAAAACTTTCCCACAGAACACTCCATGGTCTCAATATCAGAAACAGAATACTAGGTTGATGATCAGGATTACAGGGTGACACCTGTAACTTTTTAGATATGCCAAGCTAAGCCATCAGTGATAAAAGCAGTTTAATATACCATTAAATCTGTGTATATCAAGCAATCAGCTCCCATATGTCAACCCTCTTAAATGGTACATCTGAATCCTGGCAGGCTCTCACTGGCTAAGATTCATCTAAAAAGCTGTATCTCCTATTTAGAAAAACAAAAAACTTTTAAGCTTTTTTGGTCTTGGAGCATCACCATCAATAAACTTACTACTCAGAAACACATAATATCACTGTTAGGAAAAGGGATACTAGGTATCTATTAAAATATACATGTATCTCCCTTACATAAGATTGTTTATAATGAGAGAAGTTTCAATTCGCCCTAAAGCTTGAGAACATTGATGTGGTACTGTCCATGCCCGGGATGGCTCAGCTGAATAAAGAGCCTTTCCTTTCTGATTCTGTGTATGCAAATCAATGGAAAAAAGAAAGGTGTATCTAATAGAATTCGGTCAACCAGACAGCTGGTTCTGCCAGCGATGCTGGTGGGAGATAATCTGATTACAAATCATCAATCTAATTAAAATAACCCTGTAGCCAAAATAAGATGAAGCAAACATTAATAACAATGGGGATAAACTCTGAGGGTCATTCTCATAAAATCTCCAGGGAACATCTTCAGTGAGATGGCTAAGTCTGTCCTTCATTTAGCACATGATTTTGAATGCCTGTCATTTTCTAGACATTTTTATGGATAAAAAGATGTAACAGTCATGGGTCCTGCCTCAAGGAGCTTGCTAATAAGGGAGACATGACACATAAATAAATAATTTAAATGTATAGTAGATGGTGGTAAATGCTACAAGGCAGTACATATAAACTATTATGGGTGTGTGAGGAATAAAGATTATTTCTAGCTGACAAATATAGAAAAATTTCTTCATGGAAGTGATTCTGTTGTGTTCCAGATTTGTGTATCCAACTGGCTTCTGATCACTTCTACTTATAAGCCCCAGTATACTTAATGCAAAATCTAGCAACTTTTCCTCCAAATGTGTTCTTCTTTTTCAACTCCACAGCTCACTGAACGACACTGTCCATCCAATCAACCAAGCTGTATCCTGGGTATCATATTGGACCTCTCCCTCTCTTGTGTGTCAATGCCACATTTTATCAGTCATCTCGTCCTGTACATACTGTGTGCTGAATATTTTTGGAATCAGTCCTCTCTACTCACACTTCATATATTCTAAAAATTGCTACTGTAGATACCTGCAGTGGTCTCCTAAATTATTTTGTTATTTAGTCATGCCATTGTTCTGCTTAAAATCCTGCAGTAACAGTACTTAGCTTTCAAGATAAATTTCAAACTCCTTAGGTTCTTCATAATCTAGCGACTCATAGAGTGCCTGTCACATAGTAGGTACTCAATAAGTACTTATTTGAATTAGTGATGGGATCAATGGACTATTGGATGGATTCAATACTTTTGAGGTACATCTAGAAATAAGAGGACATTTTGGACACACTCATGAAGCAAAGAGAATTCAAATTTAGAGAGAATGTTCTCAGGAGCCCTGACCTTGGAGACTAGTTAGAAGAGATTAGGACCCTAAGTACAGGGAAACTTCCTGCCCTTAATAATCTATATCTTATGAGGGCAGGAGAATAGCTTCTAAAATACCATTGCACCCTCTCCAAAGATAGATAAACTCCAGTTTGAAATGTCAAGCCACTTATAATTATGCAGAAAAGTAATGGTAGAAGTACTTGCTTGATTCATAGTCCCACCTGCTTAGGGATGGCTGGGGAGGGGGAGAGGGAGAAAGAGAGAAAGAGAGAAAGAGAGAAAGAGGATGGATCAATGGACTATTGGATGGATTCAATACTTTTGAGGTACATCTAGAAATAAGAGGACATTTTGGACACACTCATGAAGCAAAGAGAATTCAAATTTAGAGAGAATGTTCTCAGGAGCCCTGACCTTGGAGACTAGTTAGAAGAGATTAGGACCCTAAGTACAGGGAAACTTCCTGCCCTTAATAATCTATATCTTATGAGGGCAGGAGAATAGCTTCTAAAATACCATTGCACCCTCTCCAAAGATAGATAAACTCCAGTTTGAAATGTCAAGCCACTTATAATTATGCAGAAAAGTAATGGTAGAAGTACTTGCTTGATTCATAGTCCCACCTGCTTAGGGATGGTTGGGGAGGGGGAGAGGGAGAAAGAGAGAAAGAGAGAAAGGGAGAAAGAGGAAAGAAAGAAAGAAAGAAAGAAAGAAAGAAAGAAAGAAAGAAAGAAAAGAAAAGAAAAGAAAGAGAAAGAAAGAAAGAAAAAGAAAGAAAGAGGAGAGAGAAAGAAAGAAAGAAAAGAAAGAAAGAAAGAGGAGAGAGAAAGAAAGAAAGAAAGAAAGGAAAGAAAAAGAAGGAAAGAAAGAAAGAAAGAAAGAAAGAAAGAAAGAAAGAAAGAAAGAAAGAAAGAAAGAAAGAGAGAAAGGAAGGAAGGAAGGGGGGAGGGAGGGAGGGAAGGAAGGAAGGATGGGAGAGAGAAGAAAATGTTATGTTTTAATAAGATTGTTTTCTGCTTTTAAAATTCTAAACACATTCCAAAATATAGTGTTTGTTTAGCCTAAGGCTAAATTTTAATTGAAATTCTATTTGAATTTTCATGAAAAACCATCACAGATAAATATTAAAAAAAAAAAAAAAACTCATCTCACATTTCTATACAAAGATACAATTAAAAGTAACCTTTAGGGGCTTCCCAGGTGACGCAGTGGTTGAGAGTCCCCCTGCTGATGCAAGGGACATGGGTTCATGTCCCCGTCCAGGAACATCCCACATGCCGCAGAGCGGCTGGGCCCGTGAGCCATGGCCGCTGAGCCTGCACATGCGGAGCCTGTGCTCCACAACGGGAGAGGCCACAGCAGTGAGAAGCCACAGCAGTGAGAGGCCCGCATACCGAAAAAAAAGAAAAAAAAGTAACCTTTAAAATAAACTTATAATTTCTTAGATTCATACACTTGCATATATACTCTAATGAAAGGAAAAAACTGGCTAGAACTTTTGTTCAGGGAATCTGTGGGGTTTTTTTTTTCAGTTTGTTTTGTTTTGTTTTTTAAATTAGTAAGAGACCATGCTATATTTTTTACAAAGATTGGTGTCCCCAAAATTTCTAGAGTCGCAATTGAAAAGTTAGAAGTCATTCCTTAAACCAGTCAATTGTATACTTTGTATAAAAGTATTTGAAGTGAGGCACTGATAAAATGGGGGAATGATACAGGAGGATGCCAGGTCCATCTGCTACTTAACTTGGACCTTGGCCTAGAAAAACTGCAGTCTTAATCACTTTGCATATTGCAATTTTTTCACCTCTAGAAAAATTTCACTGCAGAAAACAAAAAAGAGTTTGAAAAATCACTGCTAAACAGATCAGTTTCACCTTTTTCTTCTTCTTTTGTCAAAAGTTCAAGGCAGAAGAAGAGATATCTAATATGAGCAATGAATAATACTAACCCTATTTTTAAGTACATATAACTCATAAGATCATTACAAAGATTTGGTCCAATAAAAATAATGGTAAGTTACTCTACTTGTTAGTTAAACTTTGAACCCTTGTATTTTCATTGCTTCTACAGTAGAGACTCTGGAAATTGTTGCTTATCCTATAGATATTCTGATAGTCTTTTAAATGACTTTCTTATTGGTAATCAGAAAATAGAGATTTCCCCAAGAGACCATTTGTCTTCCAATAAATATGAACATTAAAATCACAAAGATGTCCTTCCCTTCCATGAGGGCTACATATTTACTTACTTATCTAATGTCATGTGTCAGCAGAAATTAATAAAAGTTGAGATATTTTGTGGTTAAGTTTTGGGTATACTAATATTTTGGTTGTTGTAATTGATGCTGTTGCCTTTTTAAGCTTTACCACTTTTATTCTTGTCAAAATAATCCATTTTCACATTTATACAATCAAGTTGTCCTGAGGGTCAAAACGAAAGACAACCATCCCTTGATATGACCCTATCTGTCTTCAAGCAGGAGTTGAGCTTGGACTTGTTTTCTGATATGTACTATAAATTTTCTAAGCAATTTTACTCATTTCTTGACTTTTTAGAAATTATTAGTTACCCCATTTATGAAATATGAGGTTCTAATTATTTTACATGCCATATACTCTATATAGTTAGATAACAATTTCTAGAAACAAAATACTTATATGAAGATTATTATAAAGTATTATTTACAGAAGTGCCAGGTGACAACAAATGCCTATATAAATAATTTTAATTTTGTCCTGTGCTTCATCAGACACCATTAGCCTCTGTCCTCTACTACATTACAATATTAAACATTTAAAATGCCCCTTTTTGATACACATGGCCAACACATCACCTTAGTGGGGAAAGGTTTCTAGCAATTTACAAAGGTAAACCAGATATCATCTGTCTTGGTAGGTATTCCTGGAATAATCTCAATTGGGGACTTGGGGATTTCGCTTTGTATGAGACTTTCTTTGGACACCAAAATATTCACTAAATTAGTATAGCTTATTGTCAGTGCAGCCATTTGATTTTAGAATCTATTGCTGTGTTTGAAATGTACAAGTGTGATAGTCTTGAAACTACTCTTTGTGCCTGGATCGCCCAGCTCTTATCTTACATGAGCTGGGCAGTCCCCACTAATAGAAAGTAACTAATAGCCATCTGTTGGGGACAGTTTCAAGCAATAAGGTACACACAGCTCATGACACTTATATTAGTCCTGCTGAAACCTTCTGGGAAGTGTTGTTCTTTTCCTGACTATATAAGAAAGTACACACATTCTTTGAGAACAAGCAAGCTACTGGAACAAACTGATCTCCCTTTTCTCTCTTGTCAACATGTACGCCAGCCCACCTGCCATGTTGAGAAACAAAAGTACCTTACTCTTCCCTTTGGCTAGGGTTCATTCTCTTTCTTTCTCATTGTGTTTATTAAAGATTGCACTTAGCATTAAATGTATTTACCTTTACTCATTGTCCACTTAGGAAAACAGGGACCAAATTAGCTATTTTAATGACAACAAGAATCATATTCTAGGGGATTGTTTAAATAAGTATTAAAGGACAGAAAGACCAAAAGAGGACATTGAGATAACATAGAAATAGTAACTGGAAGAAGCTGTTACCACTTCCAGAGCTGGTCAAACAACAGCCAGAGGTTACTAGGATTTAGAAACTTGGAGAAGTCCCTGTTGATCTGGGACTCAGATTTCTAAGGAGGGAACACATCACGGATGGCTCTGATACTCAGAAGCTCTGGGGGGCACCCCTTCCACCAAGTGGGGACTCAATATTTAAGAAGGGGATGCTGTCTGTCTGCTGTTGGTGTCTATGAGTTGACCTGATTAAGGTAGTTCTGAGAGTAGGGGCGAGGATCATGAAAATTGGAACCAACTGCTGCTATTGGATTCAGTAGCTGTAGCCAGAGTGGAAGGTGGTGTTTGGAGTTGCACAGACAGGAATAGGAATCAAACCAAAAAAGTCCAATGTCTCTCCTCTTTTCTTCCAGTCCCTGGCATTCTCATCAATGAAGCCTAACAGAGAGAAAGCTGGCCAAGGAGAAATGTAATCTGCAGAATCCCAGCCTCACAAAGCAAAGTATAGAAGAGTGAGTTTTGAGCCAAGAGGCAAAAGCTTAATAACCATTACATCCGAACCTTATGTAAAAACTCACCACTTCAGGGGAAAGAGAAGTGATTTCTGGAGTGACATTAAAACTAGACAATTAGCCCTTAATCAAATCAATTCATAATTCCAGTCTTATAAGCAACATTACAAACACTATAATCATGCCCTCCAAATATAAGAAACTTGAGACAATACTTTTGCCTCATTAATTAAGCACATGTCTAAGATAATGCTACAAATGATTTCAATGATCCCATTATCACGTCTGATACTATCAGTTATTGAACAATGATTATGGGCTCCTCCACTTCTTTTCAGTTAACAGATTCACAGTTCTAGTCCTTTGAGTTTCACTTAACTGCTACAGATTTCTTGCTAACTTCCCTCCAGACAGTTTCCCTGGCACAGGTGTCCTCATAACATTACCCGAGATCTTTAAAGAGAGAAAATTTTAGTTTCTTTTAAAGAGTTCAAAGCAAAACCACTCTATGCTCAAGGTTTTTCTTCCTACTCGTGAAGGACTTTGCTATTTGCCTACCAATGTCTACTTTCCCCTTCTGTCTTACTAACTGAATCCTGATTTTGTTCATGAAGATAGTGTGTCCAGGAAAAAAAAAACTACATTTCTTAGTCTGTTTTGCAGCTAGGGAAGGGTGCATTATGGTTCAGGACAATGAGGTAAAAGAAATCTCGTTTCTAATGGCTTTCCAGGAAAGGTTTCCTTGCTTTCCTCTTTGTTAGGTCACTGGCTGGAACACAAATGGAAAATGGAGGTAAAGAAGCCATCTTATGTGGTATGATGATGAAGAAGATGAAAATGGCATAGAAAGAATGAAAAAACAGGAAGGCAGAAAGAGCATCTCTGCCCTGGACTGCTTATCTTAGATTTCTTGTGAGAAAAAAATGAGATTCCTTACTTCTTTCCTAGGAAACTTAAATTTTCATAATTGATACACCATTTAAAAGTATCACAGCAATACTATTCTATTTTAATTCAGTCATTTTCAATGAAATTCCTATGATGTGTAAAGCATTATCTTGAGCAGTGTGGGTGATACAAGATGAAAAATAATTGAGATAATCTGCTGATCTTAAGGACCACATTATATGGTAGAAGAGACAGACATAAAAATTTGATGACAATAAAATATTTGTCAGCAGTGTTTATTACTAATAATGTTTATTACTAACAGTGTTTATTTTTATTATTTTTGTAGCTTTGGCCCCTTGAGATTCTGAATGATCACAAATTATTCTAAGTCCTAGATTCCCAGGAGATTTTAATGATATCATGATGCCTTTCACACCTGGAAGGAGGCACAAATTTCTCCTGTGGCCAACCCTACTCCAGAAACACACAAAAAAGGAAATTCTCGAAATGTCATTCCAACTTATCTAAGTCAACACAGCACAAAACCTTCACACCCAGTTAATAAATAACAGATCTGGGATTCAGACTCAGGCAATCTGTCTCCAAATCCATACTTTTAACTGTACCACTATTTTGCCTCTCATACAGACATGACAGGAAGGACCTAGCCCTAGTTTGGGAGTTATGATATTGTCTTATTTTTCTTGTGAACTCTCAGTACCTTATGTTCAGTTGCTCATTAACATAACAAAGTTTGCAAATGGAAGAGTATTTAGTCTGTTTCTTTCCTAAGATAAAACTGAAGTTAACTCTCATGTCCAACATTAGCAGATCAAATGAATAGCAACTTTACAAAAACTTCCATCACATTGATGGTGAAAAGAAGAAGGTAACATGTTTTAAGATAAAAGGGAGCACACATTATCACCCTGATAAATACATAATGACATACAGGAATATGGAGAGCTGATATGAGACCTAATGCTAGAGACTAAAATATTAAACAAACCCAGTTTGACTTCAGACACTTACTAGTTCATCATAAATTCCAGAGTAGTCTCCCAAATTCTTGTGAAGGCTCCTTTGACACAAATGAAAATTAAATGCTTGCTATAATCAAGATATACACTGTGGGGCATGGAAGAGAGAGTAACATCCCAAATGAGAGGTCAGCTTCAAAGACAAAATGGCATTTGAGTACAGCCTTTGACGACTGATATGTTTTAAATGGAAAAGTTACTTGTGACAAGGCAGTCAAAAGACAGAATGCACAATGGCCCTGAGGCATTCAGTAAAATAGTTATACTTTCTATGTGCCATGCGCTATGCTAGGGATGAGACAAATATTGTAGAAAAAGCATGACAGGTTCACAAAACAGATGACACTTTGATGTATCTAGAATGTCAGGTGGGTAATATGAAATAGAAGCAGATGAGTTTGGAAAGATGGAATGAGAACAGATTATAGTTAATGGAATTTCTATTCAAAGTAAACATTTTCACTTTTGTGGATGGAATTCAAAAGATACAATGTATAATGATTTTTGAAAGTTCACAATAAGCAAAGTAACACTGTATAATGCAAGAAAATTGACACAGCCCAGCTCTTTTTCTCTTTAGAAATGTATTTGAATGCAGGAACATATTTATAATATAAACCATTTCTATTTCCTTTAAGATGATGAGGGAAGAGCCACCTTTTATGAAATTTATGGAGTTTAAAATTCAATAAGCACAATGTTTACAATGTTACACATTCTTTCTTAGCCAAAAAGTAATACCATTCAAAATGCTCTCTGAAGGAATGACTTATATTTTGTTTATTGGAAAACACATTGACTTCCCCCATTCTCAAACTTCTATGGTACTATTCAATTCATGTAATCTTTCTGAAGTCTTTTCTGTTTTCTTTTCCTATGCATTTAATTTACGTATGAAATTTAACTTTGACAAACTTACAGTAAAGATTTCTTGTTGACTATATTTTGGACTTGCGTGGCTCTCAGGGGTCCACATTTCATGGTCTGCACAGTCTATGGCTTACTGTTGCTCTTAAAACCTGGTACTAATTGCGTTCTGTAAGCTGTGGACTGAGGTATGAATCACAGAAAAAAAATGGCCAGTAGTGTGTGACCAAACCATTTGGGAGAAAAACTTAACAATTTTAATTCCTGCCTTGAATTACCTGGTCTCATTGATATGGAGAGAAGAACAGTTTCAGGAGGA